>NW_007730824.1:136867-156099 GCF_000696425.1 Galeopterus variegatus | reverse complement strand
GTTCGGATCCCACATACAGACCGGTTCCCGCTCACTGGCTGAGCGAGGCGCGGGAGCAACGCCGAGGGTTGCGGTCCCGTTGCCGGTCCCCGGTCTGGTGCGGGGGCAACACTGAGGGTTGCGATCCGTTGCCGGACACGGAAAAAGACAAAAAGACAAAAAAAATAAATAAATAAAAAATAAAGATGACTGGTAAGGGGATCTTAACCCTTGACTTGGAGTTGTCAACACCACGCTCACCCAGTGAGCGAACCGGCCATTCCTATGTGGGATCCGAACCCCGGACCTTGGTGTTATCAGCACCACACTCTCCCGAGTGAGCCACGGGCCGGCCCATTCCCTGAAGTTTTTTAGGAAAGTTCCTTTTCAAAGTCCCACCCTCTCAAGATTAGAGCTATGTAAATAATACACACACAGAAGAAGAGAGTGGGAGAAACACTTTAAAATGTTAGCAGTGCTTATTTTAGTGTGAAGCGGCCAAGAAGTATTTGTTTTTCTTTTTCTCTAGTTGCCAAATTCTTGTCTTGTGATTAAATTATTTTTATAGCAATTTTTTTGTGTGTGTGGCTGGCTGGTATGGGGATCCAAACCTGTGACCTTCGTGTTATAGAGCTGAAAAATAATTTTTATTTATTTATTTAAAAGATGACCAGTAAGGGGATCTTAACTCTTGACTTGGTGTTGTGAGCACCACGCTCTCCCAAGTGAGGCACAGGCTGGCCCCTGAAAAATAATTTTTAAACAAAAAGTTACCTTGGTTGCCCCACAAAGTAAGGATTTCTTTTTTTCTTTTTTTGTTTTTTTTTTTTACTGACTGGTAACGGGATCACAACCCTCGGTGTTGCGCCCCGCACCACGCTCAGCCAGTGAGTGGGAACCGGTCTCCACATGGGATCCGAACCCTCGGCGGGAGCGCCACCGCGCTCTCAAGCAGCGCACTCGCCAGTGCGCCACCGGGCCAGCCCCAAAGTAAGGATTTCTACCTCTGCTTTGGCCAAAGAGAGTGAGGAGAGATAGAACATGGCAGGGGTTGGGCCTGGGGTATATTAATGAGAAAACCAGGCAAAGTGGGGGCGAGGATAACAGCCAAGACCTCTGAGCTGTCCCTTCTGTCCTAGTGCCTTCTGAGGCTTTAGGTTCAGGGAATTATTTATTTTTCCAGAGTGCTGGCTGAGCTGATGGAGATGAGGGTGACATGTCCCCCTCCCCCCACCATGGCATCTGTGGGATGATGCAGGAAAACATGAGTTAGATGGTAGAAATGTCAGATGACTTGGGGCTGGGGGAATAGCCATATCCTAAAAACCCAATCTGCGTAAAGAGAAGTCCCTAATGAGAGGCCACAAGGCTTCGTCCTTGGGGTGCTATCCAAATATTTTAAGAGCAAATTGGAGGGAGACCGAGAAAGGATACTTTGCAATGCACTGACGACATTGAGATGGGAGAACAAGTTCACAGACAAAATTATTGCAGCAGCCTAGACAGCTTGGCTCAGACCAGTAAAGATAACATTGAACAGACCCAAATGCAAAGGCCCATATTTAAGCTAAAAAACTGTATATAGTAGAATATTGTCTTCCTTCCTTCCTTCCTTCTTTCTTTGCTTATCTATACTTTCTAAATTTTCTGCACTGGGCCTACATGACTTTTATAATAAAAAAGTGACTTAAAAAATGATCATAACAGCTGACAGTTTGTGTGACTATAAGTTAATATAATGCCAACTCTGAAAAAAATGCCAGTGAATCCAGAGTTTGCCAGTGGGCTTCTTTCCCTCCCCATTTTGGGGGACACATGCAAAAAGCAGGAGGCACGGGAAGATGGAGGATTCAGAGAACAAAGCCTTAGAGGAAAGTGGCAAAGAAACCAGGGGGTTTTGCCTAGGGAGAATGAAGAGTGATGCGATAGCTGATGTCTCCAAATACCTGAAGGCCTGTGGTTTCAGGGAAAGCAAAAAAGAATTACAGCTGCTGGTGAATGCCTAGCTAAGGCCAATGGATGGACATTAGAATGGGGGCAGATCTGGATCCAGCAACAACGAAAAGAACTAACAGCGATGACCAAGAATGGCCTGAATAGACTCAGGAAGTACTGAGCTCACCGTCACCAGAACTGTTTCAGCTGCACTGGACCAATGCTTGACAGAGATGCTGCAGAGATCTCCTGCCTGATGTGGGGCAGGATAAGGTCTTTCCAGCAGCTTCAAGAACCCAGCCTTCTGGATTCAACCACTGATTACCTGGCACTTCTGTATGAGGTGAGCCCTCCCCACCCAGGGCCTACCCATTCACCCCCTCTTGGAGCATGGCATCCCCCTCACCGTGGGGATGAACTGAATTTCATAGGCATCCACAGGGCCAGGAGCCCGGGTCCACTCTGTTCGAACTGTTGTCTCCTCCAGGAGGTGCATTCTCATTCCCTCAATGGTTGGCACCTCTGTCCAGGAGAATGGTAGGGAAAGCTGGTTAGCCCAAGGCATTCAATCCCCACCCCCACCATCACCACCCCTTTTATTCAGGGCCACAGCCAGAGGCTGGTCCAAGTTCCCACTCCTCTCTGCCAGTTGGCAAAAAACTGGCAGAGGCCTGAACAGATCCCGGGTCTCCTTCACCTTCCCCCATCTCCAGGAATACAGAATCTTCCTAATCAAACCAAAGGGGCCCCCAGAGTGCTCATCAGAGATCCGAAGGCCAGTACTGCTGGATGGCATGCCCCAATGGTTCTGCTGTCCCTAGTAGAGGCTGGCTCCTCTGACGACACCCCCTACCCCCAATTTATGATATCCCTCCACTCTTCCTCCAGGTCCCTGGGCCCGTAGGTTTCAGGCTCGGGTCCTCCCAATGGTTCCTGTTCTCAGAACCCCAGTCCCTGACCTAGCATATTGGTGAAGGCTGCCTGCTCACCTTCTCCGCAGTCATCCCCGGCATAACCTTCTTGGCAGAAGCAGCTACCCTCGCGACACTCTCCCCGGCCACGGCATTCCCCAGGGCACGTCTGGATGGCGCAATCGGGGCCTTGGAATCCTTCGACACACACACACTGACCCGCGCGGCACAGTTCCCTGGGCCCGCAACCCCCGGGGCAGGCGCTGGCCGGAGGCTCTTCCCGCCCGCAGTCTTCGCCACCATAACCCGCGTGGCAAACGCACACTCCCTGCACACAGCGCCCACGGCCCCGGCAGTCTGCTGGGCAGGTGCGGGTGGCGCAGGCAGGGCCAGTGTAGCCTGGGTCGCACACGCAGCGTCCGTCCACACAGCGGCCGCGCCCGTGGCAGTTGGAGGGGCAGGTGCGGAAGCCGCAATCTTCGCCGGCATAGCCCTCCCAGCAAGTGCACACACCGTCCTGGCACACGCCATGTTGGCTGCAGTCGCTCGGGCACCGCCTCACGCCGCAGTCCTCGCCCGAGTAGTCGTCGTTGCAGACGCAGCGCCCATCCAGGCACTGGCCGCGGCCTCGGCAGTCCCCGGGGCAGCTGCGCGAGCTGCAGTCCTCGCCCGAATAGCCCGCGTCGCACACGCACACGCCATCCTCGCAGCGGCCGTGCCCTCGGCAGTCCCCGGGACACCGACGGCTCCCGCAGTCCTCGCCCGTGAAGCCCGAGTTGCACACGCAGCGGCCGTCCACGCAGCGCCCGCGCCCGCGACAGTCGCCAGGGCAGGCGCGCGTGCCGCAGTCTCGGCCAGTGTACCCGGGCCAACACACACAGCGGCCACTCTCACAGCGGCCCCGACCACGACAGTCCCCGGGACAGCTGCGCACGCCACAGTCCTCGCCGCTGTAGCCCGCGTTGCACACACACACACCATTCTCGCAGCGCCCATGGCCCCTACAGTCGCGAGGGCAGGCGCGCGCGCCGCAGTCAGGCCCGGTATACCCCGGCCAGCACACGCAGCGGCCATCCTCGCAGCGGCCCCTTTGGTTGCAGTCGCCAGGGCAGCTGCGCACGCCGCAATCGTCTCCACTGTAGCCCACGTCGCAGATGCATTCGCCGTCCTCGCAGCGCCCGCGGCCCCGGCAGTCGCGCGGGCACGTTCGCGTGCTGCAGTCCTCGCCCGCGTACCCGGGCCAGCACACACAACGGCCGTCCACGCAGCGCCCGCCCTCGCCACAGTCCCAGGGGCAGTTCCTCACCCCGCAGTCCTCGCCAGTGTAGCCGGGGTCGCACACGCAGCGCCCTTTCTCGCAGCGCCCCCTCTGACTGCAGCCTCGAGGGCAGCTCCTCACTGCACAGTCCTCGCCAGTGTAGCCGGGGTTGCACACGCAGCGCCCGTTCTCGCAGCGCCCCCTCTGACTGCAGCCTCGAGGGCAGCTCCTCACCGCACAGTCCTCGCCAGTGTAGCCGGTTTCGCACACGCAGCGCCCGTTCTCGCAGCGCCCTCTCTGGCTGCAGCCCCGAGGGCAGGAGCGCTGGCCGCAGTCGTCGCCTGTGAAACCGGCCCGGCACACGCACGCGCCCTGCACGCAGCGCCCGCGGCCTTGGCAGTCCCCAGGGCAGGAGGGCCAGCCACAGCTGGGACCGGTGTAGCCAGGGAAGCACACGCAGCGACCGCGGACACAGCGACCCTGATCGTTGCAGTCATCAGGGCAGGACCCAGAGGCTGAGGGCGGGGAGGTGGGGGACATCCCAGCGTCTGCGGGGTCAGAGCAGGTGGGTCCACCCCAGCCTGGCTCGCAGGAACAGGCACAGCGGCTCAGATCAAACACACCATGGAGGCTGCAGAGGCTACGAACATCTGTCTGGCCTGGAGTAGGAGGGAGAGGTAGGCCTCAGTCCCTTGGAGAGGAGAGAAGCTGAGCCCATATAGTGCTCCTATGGGTCAACCCCTCCAGCAGGGCCAGCCTCATTTCATAAGGCCATCTTAGCTCCCAGCTGCATAATATATGTTGCCTCCCAGGGCCCTAGCATATGCTTGGGTTGACATCTAGCCCAGCACCACTCTTCAGGTTGTGCCCTGGGCTACACCCACCACCCCTAAGGGCAAGGAAAGGGTGCCTTTTTCTAATTCATACCAAGTTTTTTTATGAACCAGTGATAGCCACCCCAACCTAACCCACCTCTCCACCTTCCTCTTCTTCTGTGTCCCCTCCTGTGATCACCTGCTCACCTGTGCCAGCCTGGGCAGCAGCAGGACAACATCCCCCAGTGCACTGTTCCTTGAGCCCCTTCACCAGTTCCTCCAAGATCTCCAGCCGGACTCTCAGGGCCTGAACCTCTGAAGCAGGGACCGGCGGCTCATTGCCCGGGGTACAGCCACAGCCAGCAGAAGGGGGCAGGTTAATTCGGTGGGTGAATACCACCTGCTTCTCCCCTCCTTCCACTGTGTGCTCATAAAGCTGAGAAGAGGGGCTTCCCCCTCCTGCTTCCACTGTGCGACCCCCTGGCTGGGGAGGAGGCCGTGGGGCTGAGAGTGTCACATTGGACCGTGGAGAGAAGGGGCCTGCTCTGGCTGTGCCCAGCAGCACCAGGAGGGCCAGACTAGAGGTTAGGGGACATTGGGCTGGCATCATTCAGGAGGCTGCAGAGAGAGAGGTCGTGTGAGAGCAGCTTCAAAAAGAAGGAGACAATATGGAGCCCCTTCTTTCCCAGTACACACCCACAATCCCATCACCCACAACTAATCTACCCAACTCAAATGTATATAAAAATTCACATCAGTTCAGCCCTAAAGGATACTGTCCCTGGGCATATCTGGTCTCTATCTCTCTTTCTGATGTCATTTGGTTACCTTGGCCCCCCCTTTTTTATGTGTTTCCCCCACACTGGTCTTTTGTTTGTCATGAAAACACTACCAAACTACAGTAGCCTAAGAGCCTTTGCACTGTATGTTTCTTCTGTCTGTGATGCTCTTCACTCAGCTCTTAAAGGCTGGCTCCTCCTTGTTCAAATCTTAACTCATGTCTCTCTCTTTCTCTCTCTCTTTTTTTCCACTTCTCTTTTTTCTTTTTTAACTCACATGTCATCCATTGCCTCTGAGAAGCCTTCCTTATGTCCAATCAGGGCAGTATTCCATTACTTTCTATCACAATACCTGCCCATGTTCTTCATGCCAGTTACTGCTGCCTGAATGATCTCTTCATGTGTTTGTTTGTTTGTTACCTTTCTCTTACTACTTGAATGGGAGCTCCATGAGAACAGGGGCATTGTTTGTTCTGGCACTGCTCTATCCCTGTGCCTGGCACATAAATATGTTGGATAAATGTATCATCCAACACATCTATGTTGAATGGATTAGCAGATGAGTACTTAGAGTCAATCCTTCCCCAAGCACTTGGATCCCAGATCCTACTGTCTTCTCAGAATCCTTAAGGTGTAGATTATCTTCTCTTTCTCTCTTTTATTCCATCCCTTCACTCTCAACTAGCTCCTTCCCATCGGCTTCTATATGAGCTCACAGATCTCCCACTAGAAAAAAAAAAAAGAAAGAAAGAAAAAAAACCTCTTTCTCAGGACTTAACATGATCAAATATCAAGACTTACTATAAAGGTTCAAGGATAGACAGATGGAATAGAATAGGGCCCAGAAACAGACCCAAACATATGTGGTCATCTCACTAATGACAAAGGGCCACTGCAAAAAAACAAAACAAAACGAAATGAAAAAAACCACAAAGGGCCACTGCAATTAAGAGAAGGGAGGAAGTGCTGGGTCAATTGAAGATCCCTATGGAAAAAACATCAATAAATCTCTACCTTAAGTCCACAGAAATTAATTGAGATGAGTCAGGGAACTAATTACGAAAGGTAAAAAGTACCTTTCATAAAACTACTCCACAGAAGAAAAATAGGAGAAAACCAGGGCCGGCCCATGGCTCACTTGGGAGAGTGTGGTGCTGATAACACCAAGGCCACAGGTTCGGATCCCTATATAGGGATGGCCAGTTAGCTCACCTGGAAGAGTGTGGTGCTGACAACACCAAGTCAAGGGTTAAGATCCCCTTACCGGTCATCTTTAAAAAAAAAAAGGAGAAAACCCGTATGACTTTGGAGTAAGCCAAAGATTTCTTAAGTGGGATGGACACGCACACATAAAACCTAACCCCCCCAAAAAGAGGGGTTGGACCTCGTTAGAATTGGTAACTTCTGGTCATCAAATGACACCTTTAAGAGTATAAAAAGAGGGCCGGCCCGGTGGTGCACTGCTACAGTGCGCCACTTGGGAGCGCGGTGGCGCTCCCACCGAGGGTTCGGATCCCACATACAGACCGGTTCCCGCTCACTGGCTGAGCGAGGTGTGGGAGCAACACCAAGGTTTGCGATCCCGTTGCCAGTCCCGGTCCGGTACGGGCGCGACACTGAGGGTTGTGATCCGTTGCCAGACACGAAAAAAGACAAAAAGGAAAAAAAAAAAAGAGTATAAAAAGACAAGCCACAGACTGGGAGAAAATATGTGAGATACACACACATACAGAGAAAAAGAGGATTAAAATCTAAAATAAAGAATTCTACAAAATATCTTCAGTATAGTAATGGAAAAAAAGAAAAAGAAAAATTCTACAAAACAAAACAAAAATCAAAAGTTAGGAAACCCAGTTTTTTAAACTGGCAAAAACTTAAACAGGTTCACCACAAAAAATATGTATCCAAAGGGCCAATAAGCATACGAAAAGGTGTACAACATCACTAGTCATCAGGGAAATGCACATTAAAACCAATATGAGGGTGGCATGTGGCCATGTTAAAAAAAACCCAAAAAGCCAAAAAACCCACAAACAAACCCAAAAACCAATATGAGGGGCTGGCCAATTAGCTCAGTTGGTAAGAGCATGGTGTTAATAACACCAAGGTCCAAGTTTCAATCCCTGTACTGGCCAGCTGCCAAAAAAAGAAAAAAAAGAAACACCAATATGAGATGCCACTAAATATCCACTAGAATAGGTAAAATTAAAGGGAGTGACATTGCTCAATATGGGCAAGAATGTGAAGGAACTGGAACTCTTATCTGTTGCAAGTGGGAGCATAAATTAGTGCAAATACTTGGAAAAGTGTTGGTTTTTACTAAAGCATATAGTCTATAACCCAGTAATTCCACTTCTTGTTAAATATCCAAAAGAAATGATTGCACATATCCTCCAAAAGACATGTACAATAATGTTCATGAGATTTATTCATATTAACCAAAACTGGAAACAACTCAAGTGTCCATTGATAGTAGGATAAATAAATAAATTACAGGAGAGGCATACAATGGAATACTATACAGCAATACAAATACCCTATTGCTACATGCAACATGGATGAACTTCACACACATAATGTTAAGCAAAAGAAACCAGACACAAAAAGAGAACACTCTGAATGATGCCATTTATATGATGTTCAAATCCAGGCAGAGCTAATCTTTGCTTTTAGGAGATAGGATAGGATTACTTCAAGGGAAAGTATTGATTGGGAGGAGTCACAAAGGAGATTTTTGCAAATGTTTTGTATCTTGATCTGGGTGGTGGTTAAAGAGATGTACATATATTCAAAAATTCATTGAGGCTAGCCGGTTAGTTCAATTGGGAGAGCCTGAGCTGATAATAACAAGGTCAATGGTTCAGATCCCTGTACCAGCCTGCTACCAAAAAAAAAAAAAAAAAAAAAAAGGTACACTGAAGATTTGTGCCTATCACTGTATGAAATTCAAACCTTAAAAAACAAAAACCCTTCCTTAATTTTGCATCATCTCCAGCTACCACATACTTCTCTCCTCTACTTCATAGTCACAGATGTCAAAAGATTTATCTGTGCTTGCTATTTCCATTTCCTCATATCCCAGGCATGCCTCAATCCACTCTCATCTGGTTTCCCCATCCCCCTTCAACCCACCAAACAGCTCATCCTAAAGTCTCCCAATGACCTGGGTGTCACAAAATCTAAGGGACATTTGTTCTCATCTTACTTGACCTCTCAAAAATCACTGGACATAGTTGACCACATTTTTCATTTTAAAACATTCCGTATCCATGCCATCCAATATGGTAGCCAGGAGAAATATGTGGCTCTTGAACACTTGAAATGTGGCTAGAGTGACTGAGGAACTGAATTTTGTTCAGTATTTAATGGACTGGCCGGTTAGCTCAGTTGTTTAGAAGCATGGTGTTGATAACACCAAAGCCCGGGGTTTGATTCCTGTACTAGCCAGCTGCCAAGAAAATAAAAAACAAAATAATTAAAATAAATAAATAAATAAAAGCTCCCCAGATGATTGTGATGTGCACCAGAGTTAAAACCTACAGTTGTAATAACTCACGTAGGTACCCTCATCCAGACTCACGACTTTACTTTCCAAACAATATGCCAATTTGTAAAACCAGCGCAGTCATTTCCTCCTAGCTCCACAGTAATGCAACACAGTAATCCAACTGCCTAGTTGGCATCTCCTCTTGGGCACCTCAAATTCATCATGTCTGTAACTGAATGATTGTCCTTCCTATACCCCACCCCCTGCCAGCATTCCCCATTGCAGCTCATAGCCCCACCATTAATCCAGCTTTACAAGTCAGAAATCTAACAGCCCATTCAATGCTACCATATTTCATCAGATTTACCGATATTTTCTCATAATCATCTCTTCAATTCATTTCCTTCTCTCCGTCTTACCATCATTATAAGTTCAAGCTACCATCCACCTGTTGCCTGACAAATGCAATTTCCTCTTAGCTGATCTGTCTTCTTCCATTCACTCTTTACCTCTACCAGAATGCCCCTCTCCTCCTAAAACTCTTCAGTGTCTCCCTTCCAAATTCTCTTAGAACACTGACAAACAGCCCTGCATCACATGGCCCCTGCTGACCTCTCCCACCTTATCTGCCATGCATTTCTCTTCCTCTCTCCACTCTAGCTCCACTGACCTTCATTTTCTTTGTGCTCCTTCCCCAGACCCTGTATACGCTGTTCCCTGAATGTGGAATGCTCTTCCCTTCTTGCTTGGCCTCCTCATCCTTCAGGTCTCAGCCCCACACCACTTCCTCAGTGAAGCTTTCCTGACCAGGCCGGTCCCCCTAACATGTGATATCACAGTACCATGTAATTCTCACTTGCAGTATTTATAACAATTTGTGATCATATATAAATAAATGTATAATGGGATTATTTTATCCTTTCTTGCCCACCCTCAATCTTGCCCACTAGAGTATAAGGTCCTTGGGAGCAGGCATGACACCTCTTGGCTGCTGTATCCTTGTGTTTGGCACATAATAGGTGCTCAATAAACAGTTACTGACTATATGAATGAATGAAAAGTACAAATTAATCCCAGGACTAACACTGAAGCTGGAACCAAGGACAGGACCAAGGTCAGGGCTAGGACCACGGACAGTGTCTGGGACTGTAAGTTGCTTAGAAACAGCAGCTGGGGTAGAAGTGGAGTCGGAGACCAGGCCCAGGCGAATCCTGGCAGGACCAGATGGTGCAAGCACTTTGGAAAACTGCTTGGCAGAGTCTATTAAATTTACTAAAGCTCGGGCCGGCCCGTGGCTCACTCGGGAGAGTGCGGTGCTGATAACACCAAGGCCATGGGTCCGGGTCCCTACATAGGGATGGCCGGTTGGCTCACTTGGGAGAGTGTGGTGCTGACATCACCAAATCAAGGGTTAAGATCCCCTTAAAAAAAAAAAGTTAAAAGCAGCAGCTGGGGTAGAAGTGGAGTCGGAGACCAGGCCCAGGCGAATCCTGGCAGGACCAGATGGTGCAAGCACTTTGGAAAACTGCTTGGCAGAGTCTATTAAATTTACTAAAGCTCGGGCCGGCCCGTGGCTCACTCGGGAGAGTGCGGTGCTGATAACACCAAGGCCATGGGTTCGGATCCCATATAGGGATGGCCAGTTGCTCACTGGGTGAGCGTGGTGCTGACAACACCAAGTCAAGGGTTAAGATCCCCTTACCGGTCATCTTTAAAAAAAAAAAAATTTACTAAAGCTGAACATATGCAAACCCTATGACCTTTCAATGCCACTCCTAGGAATATACCCAACACAGCAGGTACTACTCATAATAGCCCTAAACTGGTAACTACCCATGTCTCATACCAGTAGAATGGATTAAATAAATTGTTTATTCACACAGTGGAATAAAATAAAGCAATAAGAATAAACTACAATTACATGCAATAACGTGCATGGATCTTATTAATATGAGGTTGAGCAAAAGAAGCCAGACACATAAGAGAACATGGAGCATAATTCTATTTATATGAAGTCTGAGGAAAGACGATAATCTGTTGTGTTCCAAGCCAGAAATGTAGCACTCTTTGCTCAGGTGAAAAGTTGAGGAGAGACTATGGCAGGTGCCCAGCTCTTCCAGACTGGAAAGGCTGAGAGAGAGGGCAACTAAGTGGGGGAAATGCTGACTTATGAGGAGGGAGGGGGCTGTGACCCTCCCTGACACATGCACATTTCCTGGCTTCCTACTCCTAAACTCCTCTCGCTCAGAGTAAAAGGAGTTTTTAGGGCTACCAGCCATCACACTCTGCCACCAGTCAGTGAGAGACGGAAGGAGAGTTGGACAACAGGGACAGAGTGTTTCCACCCCGAGAGGCACCCCACCCAAGAAAGCCCAGGCAGAGAGGCCTGGCATGCAGGGACCTTCCCTCATCTGTGGCCCCAGCCCTTCTCTCAGCTGGGAGTGTAGTCTTGGGTAAGAGGTGAGCCTACCCTCAAATCCTGTCACTCTAAGGCCCTGCAAATCAGCCCCACACCCACCATGGAGGGTGTGAACACACAAATATGTGTATACATGTACACATACAAATATATTCATGTGTGCTCATCCACAAATACAAATATGAACACACCTGCACATAAATACTCATATCCATCCAAATAAGCCTGCATCTTTGCAGGCACACATGTGCGTGGGCACACATACACATACCCCCTTCACATTTCCTCACCACTCAGTCATTGTTGGCTCAGAGGGCAGCTGTTTGAGTCAAAGAACTCAGTTGGAGTGAGGGGAGCTAAACAGGAGGTCCTTCCCAAGTGGGGAGCAGAGGATACACAGTCCTCCGTTGTACTTCCCCACACCCCTGGAGGCCTCTGAGAGTTGTCCTGTACCCTATCCCCAGCAATTGGACCCTGCATCTCTCCCCACGTGGTGGGGGAAAAGGGAGAGGGTCTCTGCATTAGGAAGGAGTACAAAGAGTCCACTAGCTTCTCTGGAAGGCTGGTGAGGCTGGTCTAGAAGAGGAGTGGTCCCCATAGACCACACTCCCAGAGCCCCCTTCCCAGTCCTCTTCCCCTGCCCACGACCAGCACCCTCCTCCAGTTCCCCCCTTACAACTCTTGGAAGAATTCCGCTCTTAGCACTGAATTTGGGTGCCTCTTGTGTCTTCCCTCATCATTCCCCTACTGCTGTGTCTGGGGTGCCGCTCTGTAGTGTGTGAGGCCTCACCCTCTTGGCACCCTCCCCACAGTTGGAGGGCTGGCAGGGGTGGGGGGACATCTTCCCAAACTATGACTCAGCTTCCTGGGTATTCAGTGTTGTGGCCAACTTTAACACTTTGCTCATCAGGGACTGTAGGTCTCAAGGGGTGGGGAGAGGGACAGGCTTCCATGAGGGATGTTCCAAAGATGGGGGGTTCTAGTCCCACCTCTATGCCTCCTTCTGCCTCTCCTGCCACACCCCTACCTGAATCTAGCAGTGAGGGCTGAAGGTAGAAGGGATTCTAGGAGCATAAGAGGAGGGAGTGTGTATGGGAGGAGTCCCAGATATTGGACTGATACCACGTGGGAAGGGGGTGGGGGGGAAGTGAGTTGGGGGATCCAGATGCCCCTTATTCTGGGAAGCTAATGGGTCAGGGGAATGGAAATATTAAGAGAAAACATTTCCAGATCGCCAATATTAAAAGGTCAAGGGGGCAGTGAGAGACAGGAAGGCAGGTCCTGGTTCTGCCCCAAGCAGAAGGAAGTTTGAGGAATGGAGGTAGTGGGTCCCCAGGGATTTGGAGGTAGCGCTGGGGAAAGAGGGGAGGGGGATGGAGATCTGGGAAGCGGGGGCGGGGCAGACGGCAGCTGCGGTGTTTCCGAGTTCCTTCTCAGTAGTTCCCCTCAGTTCCACTTCCAGTTGTTTCTAAGCCATTAAATTCTTTCCAGGCTAGATAAGGGGTCCGCCCGCCCCACCCGGGGTGTGTCACGTGTACGGGGGGGGGGCGGGGGGAGATTCAGATGGACAGAAGCAGGGAGAGCCTGGAAGGAGGATGGAGTGAAGATGGAGCGCCAGTGCCCCCAGAGGCATCTCTCAGCCGTCCCAGCCCTGCTGAACTGTGAGTTATGGGTGCAGAGCTCTAGCCAAGAACAAGTTTCAGGATCCTCTATGCAAGCTCTGTGACTTTCCCAGACCTGACATTCTCCACTCTACCCCATTTCAGCATTTCCTAAAGACATCCCCCAGATCTCCCTGCCAGGTCCTCCAACTCCTGTACTGCCACCTGGGGAGTCCCCACCTGGATGCCCAAAGAAACTCCCTGGGCACCTTGAGGTGCCGCTAGCCCTGGCTCAGCTGCTCCAACCCAGGTACTTGGGATTCCACCAGCATTTTCCTCCCGAGGTTCAGTGGGCCGCCAGCTCAGCCTATCTCTTGTATTCCCCCGAGCCCCAGCACCTCTGGAGCTCAGGGACCCACCTCACCCATAACCCACCTCTACCCTGCTGCCACCACCTGACGCCCATAGTCCCTCTCGGGTGTCTGCATTCCATTCAAACCCGGCATCCCCACCACCGCCATGGATACTGCCCTGTCCTCCCAGACACACCCTCCACAGGGAGTCTGGTCCCCAGTGCATGCTCCTATTTCCTCTGTCCTGAACAGAGAGTCCCTGCCCTGGGAAGCACTCCTGAGAGCTCTCCAGCCACATCTTCACCTGGGGTGTGGGGGATAGGAGAGATATCCCTTGCCTCTCCCTGCTCTTCCATCTGGGTCTCCCCAGAGCTCTATTCCTTACCTGGGCAACGGGATGCCTGCAATGCCTCTGCACCTGCTCTGTCCCCAAACCCCAGAAGTGGAGTGTCTCAGGACAGGGCAGGGTGGGCTCCCCTTGACAGCTCTGGGCTCCTCGAAGGTCCTCCTTGCTTGTCCCCTGCAGCAGGGGCTCACTGAGCAACGACCAACTGTCGGTCTTGGCAGCGACAGCAAGAAGGAGGGAGCCTGCAGCGAGCAAGGGGAGGAGAAGGGGAGGACCAGCAGGAGGTCAGGAAGGGGAGGGGAGATAGGGCAGGTCCTCCCCCCCCCACTAGGGCCTCCCACATGCCACCCCTCCCTGTCTAGGATCACTGAGTCTCACCATACCCTCATCTCATCCCCTCCATCCCTGGTCTTACCTCCCAAGTTCTTTCCCATCCCACTTCTCCCCCTCAGTGGCTGGCTGCTACAGGGATGGAACCCTGGACTTTGTGTTATCAGTACCATGCTCTAATCAACTGAGCTAACCAGCCAGCCTGCCATCCCATTTTATTTTATTTTTTTTCAAAAGATGACCGGTAAGGGGATCTTAACCCTTGACTTGGTGTTGTCAGCACCACGCTCCCCCAGTGAGCAAACCGGCCATCCCTATATGGGATCCGGACCGTGGCCTTGGTGTTATCAGTACCGCACTCTCCCGAGGGAGCCACAGGCCAGCCCCTGCCATCCTATTTTAAACTCCTTCTCCCCACTCTACTTTTCACCCAACTTGACTTTCCCCATCCCTCCTGCCATTTCTTTTTCCCACCATTTCCCCACCAATTGCCCCTTCTTTCTGACACCAATTTTCTCCTCTCTGCCAATGTCCTTCCTCATGGCCAGCCCCTCTTCCCCTTCCCTCCTCCTCAATCCCCTTCCACCTCTTCCCAGCCACTGCTCTGGCTTGGATCTCTGGGTCTCACCCCACCTGTCAGCTGCCCAGCACTGATCATCCTCCCACCAATTCTCCCCTGGCAATGCAGGGCAGCGAGCAGAGGCAGGAGGCAGAAAGCAGGAGGCAACCTCCCTCTCAAGCCTAAATCCCTTTCCAACATTGGACTGTGGGTCCATCTCTGGGACTCCAAGGGCCCACCCCGCCCCAGCCCCACCGCCTCTTCCTCTCCTATCTACTCCACTTGCCCAGTCCCTCTCCCGTTCTCAGCACAGGATCACTGCCCCCTTCTTATACTCCCGCTTCAGCAGAGTGCTAGAGAAATGGCATGTGAGGCTTGGGCACTGGCTAGACAGGGGCCTGGCTGAATACCAGGGTGTGTACGACTCAGGAAGGAAGTTGGGGTTGAGGGGAAACTGGGATGGAAAGCCTGAAGATTAGAAGGAAGGTTTAGGGATGAAGAAAGCGAGAGGCAGGAGGGAAGCATGGGGTGGGGCACACAGACGGAGTGGTGAAGTTGTGGGAAGCTGAAGGAGGCTAACGTCTGGGTGCTGCAGGTGTAGGAAGTGAGAAAGGGCTGGAGGAACAGGACACCTTGGTCTCAGGCAGAGACAGAAAGACTGATGACCAGAGGACAGGGCAAACAGGGAGGCAGACACACCCCACATAAACCTGCTCATATCACTGTATTGCTTCATTTCCCCATGTGCTACCCTGAAGACAGGCTGAAAAAGAGACTTTTGCCACAGAGGGAGAACATCTACACTGACGGAGAACCCACCCCAAACTCCACACTGAGGACAGAGTTCCTTCTATTTGCCACAAACCTCACCATTGAGGTGTAGTTTGGCCAAGTCACAGGTGATGGTGAAAGAGATGTGAAGGAGCCGGCATGTACCTGATTCTGCCATGTGGGTTGGGGCACAGGCGTCTGCACCCCAGATCAGGTCCCCATGGTCACAAGTGTGCTGGCACAGCATGTGGCTGTGGCCAGATGCCCAGCTAGTTCCATGTGGCTGATGGCAAAAACATGCATAGGCTCTCGCGTGGGTGTCCCCGTGTGTGTCCGTGTGTCTGGGTGCGTGTGGCTGTTTTTTCCTGGCTTTGATAGGGAGGATGAAGTCAGCCTCTTGGATGGGGATGGGCTCCGCTTCCTTCCTCTGCCTTGGCCTGATGCCCCCAGAGCCAGAAGTGGGTAACAGCTCCCCTCGGATCTCCCTGCAGGGGATGGGGAGTGGGGCAGTAGATGAAAGGATAAGGGAGGGTCTTGAAACAGCATTACACAGAGACAGCAGACTGCACAGAGTATGGATTTTTTCTGACACCCTCAGATTTCAGATTTCTGCTCTATGGTCATATCCATTTTCTTTTTATGCCCCGTGCCTTGGTTTTATTATTTAGTAAGTATGGTCACCTTAAGTATATTTGTCCCAGAGTGGCCAGGAGACCCTGGAACCAAAAGATGCTCTGGCATGTTTTGGAAGCTCACTGCTGGGGTCGCAGAGAGGAATGCAGGATTCCAGATGTTTACAAGCTTACAAGGCATGTGGGGAAGCCACTGCGAGCTTGACAGGCATAGTTACAGGTTCTGAAATAATCATTGTCTAAAATTTGATTCAACCCCTGGATCTGAGGCTCATGGAGGAGCTCACGTCTTAAAACACATTTGTATCTCGTCAGAAAAGCACCAAGCCTTGCATAGTGCATATGCCCAACAAATGTTTGTCAATAGTGGGAGAAGAGGATGGGGAAATGGTGTAGGGAGCCACAAGTGCGAAGGCAGAGAATCCCAGTGGTCAGAGCTGGGTGGCTTCACTGAGGGTTCTTGGGTGGTGGGTAGAAAGGTCACAGTGCTGTCAAGAACTGTCCATATGTTCTGGCCCCTCACTGGATCCTTAACCCAGGTGTCCTCAGCTCTTAGTCCCCATCCTTGAATGAACCTCCAAGTTCCTGTCCTCACCTCAGGAAGTTAAAGGACAAAAGACATAGAAAAGGAAAGGGAAGATAGGGAGAAAAGAAAGACGACAAAGAGGAATAAGGGCAATTGAGGGCAAGGAGCTGACGGATAAAGAGAGGGGAATGAAGAGAGGCCAGAGGCTGCGATCCAAGGAAGCAGTCCCAGAGAGGGGAAGATAGAAAACATTTGTACTGGGCTTCCGTTTACAGTTTCCTACGCAGTGCAGGCATTTTATTAATCCCATTTTGTGGCTGAGGAAAAGGAGGCTCATAGATGTTAACTGCTTGTCCAGGGACTTGGCTAGTAGCGGTGAAGGTGGGCCTCACCCAGGTCTTCTGATTCCAAAGCCTGTGTTCTCTCCCTCACCCTAACTGCAGTTCTGGGAAGGGAAAGGATTGAGGACTTAGGGTAGAAACAAATCAAGTGGTTTCTTGAAGGACCTGCAGAACAGTAGAGAATCTGGATTTCTGAAACTTCTTTCTGCATCCAGTTATTGTGTAGATTCAGTTAGAATAAACTGCATAAGATGGGGGTGAGGGGAGGTGGTCAACATTCCATTATTGAGAACTGGGGGGTGTGGGGGGTAGGGGTGGGGAGATGGAAAACATCTAAAGAAAAGACAGAATCTGAGATGAAAGATGGGAGAGAGCTAAGAGGCTAGGGCTGAAAAAGGGGCACGAGAGGCATAGAAAGAATTTGGACCCTTAAAACTTCCTTTGCCCTGAGACAGAGACATGGGTGTGGGGAGAAGGGAGGAGAAAGGACATTTCTATCTCGTGACAAAAGAAGTCACACAATTGTTTTGTTCTCAGCTCTGGGGTGGGTGGGCGCCTGTATTTACCAGAGGGACCCAGGTCGCTGTGGCAACCACACATCTGGGCCACGGAATCCAGATGTGCTGTATCCAGAAGCCATAGCAGAACGATGAGGCAAACATTAGGCTCCCCAGTCCTGGCCCCCACAGCTGGGAAGAGGACAGAGGATTGGAGTCGGGAAGTGAAGGGCCAGGGGGAGGAAGGAGGAGGAGAGAGCTGAAGCGGGGGAGGAGGAAGTCATGGAAAGAGACAAGGAATGTGGACAAAGGAGTGGAAAGGGAAACAAAGAAGGGGTGTCACGAAAAAGGGAGGTGGCAAGCACAGGGTCAGCAACAGGAGAACATGAGAAGATCAAGAAAAAAAAAGGGAAAAAGACAGAGAAGCAGAGGGTGGAGAAGGAAAAATACAAAAGTGAGGGGAGAAAAGAACCAAGAAAAAGGGTCAAAAAGAGACGGTGGGTTAGAGGGCAAAGAAAGGCAGGAAAGAAGCTTAGAGAGATGAAGGGAGGGACAATGGGGTCAGGGATGACAGAGAACAAAAAGTGGGGATCCCAATGAAAGAAAGCAAGGGCTGGCCGGTTAGCTCACTCGGTAGAGCATGCTGCTGGTAACATCAAGATCAAGGGTTCAGATCCCCACACCTGGCCAGCCACCAGAAAAAAAAAAAAAAATGCCAAGGAAGGAAAACAGGTAAAAGGAAAACAGAACAGAAAGACAAAGAGGCCTAGGACAGGAAGGGGCCAGTGGGGTGCCAAAGTGACAGTGGCCTGGCATGCTGAGGTGGCTCTGAATGGGGTGATTTCATTCCTGGACAGAGGCATGGAGATCCGCATGGGCCTGGAGGGCAGCAGCCCAGAGCCTGACTCATCTTCACCCGCATGGAGCACCCACTCTCCATATCTCTCTATCTTCCTGCCACTCTACTCCTTCAGCCAAGAGAGGCCTGATGCCTAGTTCACAGCCAGTACCAGCTGTCCCTTGCTACTCAGCAGAGATGAAGCCTGCGTCACCCCAAGACCCCAGTCTGAGATGCCAGCACTTCAAGCACTTTCCTGGCCTCGAGTCAGGAAGGAGAAAGAGCAATGGAAGAAAGAAACAGTGATGGACCCAGATGGGATAAAAGGAGAATAGAGCAGAAAAGGACAATGTAAATGGGAAGAGAAAGGAGCAGAGGACGAGGAAAAGGTGTGTCTACTATGGGCCAGGCACTACAAACATCATCTTTCATCCTACATCAACCTGAGAAGTAGGCTGAGGAGTATTCTTCATATTACCATGAGGAAACTAAGGCAGAAAGTGTTTAAGGACATCTACTAACAAAGGGCAAGACAGGGAACCCAGCTCAGGTGACTTGCTTCCAAAATCCTTGTTCTCGGGCCGAGCCGTGGCGGACTCGGGAGAGTGCTGCGCTGGGAGTGCAGCAGCGCTCCCGCCGCGGGTTCGGATCCTATATAGGGATGACCGGTGCGTTCACAGCNTGTGGACAAAGGAGTGGAAAGGGAAACAAAGAAGGGGTGTCACGAAAAAGGGAGGTGGCAAACACAGGGTCAGCAACAGGAGAACATGAGAAGATCAAGAAAAAATAAGGGAAAAAGACAGAGAAGCAGAGGGTGGAGAAGGAAAAATACAAAAGTGAGGGGAGAAAAGAACA
>NW_007730824.1:118605-135867 GCF_000696425.1 Galeopterus variegatus | reverse complement strand
AAAAAAAAAAAAAAAAAAAAAAAAAAAAAAAATCCTTGTTCTCATAGCACTCACTGCCTGGATAGGGCTGGATAAAGCTTAAGGACCTGGGATGGGAAGTTCGGCTGAGGAGCCAGGGCTGCCCTCTGGATGGAGGAGAGGTCTAGTTCCTGGGAGCCCTTGTTCCAGGTTGCCATAGTTACTGGTTTGTTTTCACCCCAAACACAGTAATGGGGTAGGGGGGCGGGGAGCCTGGCTAGACACGTGAGATGATTCTTCTCTCCTTCAAGCCTGGGCTTATGGCCCAGGCAGCCCCTGTCCAGTCATCTGGGCGCTGAGCCCAGGCCCAGCTCACACCCTCCAGCTGACCCAGAACATCCCCGCAGGGTCAGGCCTGAGGCGCTGCTGGACAGGAGCAGGTGGAGAGGGACCCCTCCAGGTTGGGCTGAGACTCGACTCCTCACTTTTTCCTGCTCCCCTTCCTCCTAATTAGAATGCACAGCCTGTTCTGCCTGATCCACTTTTGTCTTTTTCTTTCCATTTAGACTCTCAAGTCTTACTCTCCTCTAAGGGCTAAGAGGGCATCCTGAAACATCCCTCTTCCCTCCCAAATACCACCCTCTTCTCTACCGTTGCCCCTCCTTCCTGGGCTCAGAGCCTTCTGGCTCCAGTGCCCATTGTTTGTTTGAGCTGCACGTCCTGGAAGGCAAGGGGAGGGAGGGAAAACCTGCTCGAGAGCAGAAGACCCAGAGGCTGATCACCCTGAAGGGCGTGGGGCCCCCTGTCCTTCCTGTTTACTCAGACATATTCCAGGGATCTGTATCCTCTGGTTTGTCACGCCATGAGACATCCCTGCTAAACACAGACATACCCGTGTTGCAGGGGAGAGGCAAGGGGATGACATGAGGTCTGCAAGCCCACACCCACCCCACCCCAGGGCCAGCTGTGTCTTCAGTGCTCGGTTCTTGGATGCTGGCCCTAGAGAAGCCACTTTCCCCAAACTCTCCATCACAAGCCAGGAAGGCAGCCACCATTCCTTCAACTCCCTCCAAGTTGTTTATTTAATAATAAAAAAGATATGCACACACATAAACCTGATCTCCCTCCACCACCCCTCCTTTACTTCCAGAAACTAACTCCAACACGTAAAAACTTCCCTTGTCCCACCTGGGGACTAAATTCCCACTTCCACACCCCACACAGAGAAACAAAAGAACAAAGAGCATGCAGGAACCCACCCACCCTGAAACTGAACTTCACTCAATACTCTCAAAAGAAAAGTAAGGACTGGGGACTAATAGGAATGAGAGAAGCCCTATATTCTGAAAAGGGGTGAAAAGAGAGGTGAACCCCCCACTTCCAAATAAGAGCTTACCCCCCACACCCTGTCTTTCCTTTGCCAAATGCCCCAAGCCCAGGGATCGGGGAAATTCAAAACCGTCCTTTGTCACCCTGTACCCCCCGCCCCCCAGTTCTAAGTCAGTGTGAGTTGCAGAGGTTAGGGATGGTTGAGGTAGAGGGGCTGGTGGGCAGCCTGGTGGGCCTGGCTGGCTGCAGCAGCTGGCAAGGGTCCACCTGTGGCATTGCCCGGAGTTGGAGATGGCTGTTTTCGGAGTGAGGGGGGCACCGTGGAGGTCTTGATGTGAATCACCCTGGTGTCCATGACCTCACACTCGATCTGCATCATCTCCTCATAGTCCCCCGGGGTCCCCCGGCCTGACAGAGTCTCTGTGAGGAGGGGAGAGTTAAGAAGAGAAGAAGGGGGAGGCAAATGCGGGGGAGAGAGTCAGAAAAGCGGAGGTGAGCAGGGAGGAAAGGGAAGGGCAATAACGAGGAGGCGGATCCACAGTGGGAATAAATGGGACGGCAGGAATGGAGTTTGGTGCAGGGAGAAGGGAAGGGGTAGAAAAAGAGAATGACATTGATGAGCATGGGGTGGTACAGGGGAGGACATCAAGAGAGAAAAAGGGAAGTGAGAGTCTGGCAGGCTCCCAGCCCACCCCCTTCTGCCCATCCACCTATACAACTCTTCACCAAGGGAGGAGCCACACCCTCCCGTCAAAGTTTCCTGCACTTTGTTCTCTCCACCCGCTTCCTTCTCTTCTCACCTATAAGCCCAGCTCTCTCTGGATGCCCCACTCCTCTCCCCCGTCTCCCTCAGCTCCCCATGCTGGATCTCCCTATGGGAACTTCCCCTTCCTCAATTTCAGGACCCCTCCCCACACCCGGCAGGGAAAGAATTACCATTGGGGGCCATGGCGGGCATCACCAAGGACATCTTGGGCCGGGAGGTCTTGTTGTGGCTGATGGCTGGGAGCAGCAAGTGATCCTGGGGAAGGAGGGGCCAGGCTGGCAGGGTAGAGGAAAGGATGCCAACAGGCTCCCCAGCCCTACTCTACAGCCTCCCACTGAAAACAGACTGCTCGGGAGCCCGGGTGACAAACATGGGGCAGGGAGAAGGAGCTCACCCTTCGGAAGGAGACAACATAAAATGTGTCTTCCCGTCGGTCAATTGCGTCCAGGAACTCCGGCTGTGAACGATCTGGGTGTCGATATAGCTGCAGTTGGCCCACAGAATCCCTAGTCAGGTGGGGAAACAGGATTTGAGGAAGGGAGGAAGAGGATGAGAGAAAAAGAGATAGGAGACCCCCACTGGATGAGGGAGATATAATCCCATTGATGACAATGGTGATAAGCACAGGATAGCTCCTGGGGATATAGCTCTTGAGAGTGGAACCTCATTAATAAATAAGCAGCTCCCTCCGTACTGGCCAGCCACAAAAAAATCAATCAATCAATCAATCAATCAATAAGCAGCCCCCGTACTCACTTTTCTGGGGGCCCAGGGGGTCGGGTGGGAACTGCCTTAACTGTAGGCGACTTCTTCCGTAGCTGAGACTTCTGGAAGGAGAAGTATCTAAGGATTTGGAGAGGGTGAAGGGAAGAGGGAAAGAGAGACGGCCCCTGGAAGCTGACACCACCTCTCACCCACCCCTCTACTTCCCCTGCAAATCCCTCAAACCTCCACATGAGATGCCCACTTGAAATCCCCAGGACGCTTAGCCCTGTCTTCAAGTGGCCTTCCTTGAACCAGCCCCACCTCCTCCTACCTGTCTCTCCTGGGCCCTTGGAGGGATCTTCCGCCGGCCTCTCTGGTGGCGCTGGACCCAGCCACTCAGCTCATCAGCAAGCCTAGGAAGCAGAGGAGGGTTAACACCTCTGTGCCAGGCCAAGACTCCCACTTTCCTTGCCCACCCACAGGAGTGGAAAGAGAAGGCAGGGAGAGCTGGTACTTCAGTACACAAGGAGCCAGGCTGTCTGTGGAGGGCCTTGGAAGGACAGGGCAAGATGCCCCTGCTGTGAATGTCCCGCACCTCAGGGACTCAGTTCGGTTGAAATGCCGGCAGTCAGAGGAGAGGAAGAGCTGGTCTAGGTCCCTCAGTAGCAGCTCCTTGGCCCCCCCAGGGAAGGCTGTCAGGTTCCTGGAGTGAGGTAGAGAGGAGGCAATGATCAGAGACTGCCCAGCACTCCTGCATCAAGAAAGGCAATAATGGCAAGAAAACAGCTTTGGCACCCCACTCCCACCCCCACCCAAAGGAGCTTTTAGGGAGAAGACTCGCACCTCTAAAGAAGAAAGGGGCCTCTCTCTCTCCTCACCTGAAACTGGGCTGGCCTTCAGGGCTGGGTTGGGGCTCCTCAGGACCCTGGGAGGACCTGTGGAGGGGTTCAACTCCACGAACCGGCTCTTGCTCTGAGAATTCCAGCAAATGTCTCCGGGGTTGAGGCTCCTCCCTGCTCATCCGAGGAGAGATGGGAGCTGGAGGAGGCTCACTGATGCTGTGGATAAGGAAGGACAGAGCACAGTGAAGAATTCCAGCTTTATCAAGTGTCTAGTTAAGAGTAAAGGCTCTGCTGACAGACTGCCTGGGTTCCTAGATGTTCTACAAGACTGAGTCTCTTCATCTGTAAGATGGGAGTGAGAATGGTCCAGGAAACATAAGCAAAGGACAGCACTGAACCTAGAGTCTAGAACTCAGTAAGCACTTAACAGTCAACTATTTTTATCAACATTATCCCCATCATCTACCCCATGATGTACCACCTATGAAAGAAATGATGGAGCAAGAAGAGACTGGCTAGATACACCATTGGTGCGAAGGACACCAAAACTGTTTGTGTAAGTGGGAGGAAACGGACTGGGCCAAAGCAGGCAATCAGGCAGCTGTGAGGGTCAGCTCTACCCAAAGGGTTCTAGGGCAGCAGGGAGGGACTCACCTGACAGGTCCAAAGTTGAAGGCAATGAAGAGAAGGAATACCATGATGCAGACCACCTTCCTGTTTCCAGACCCTAACTTGAGCTCGCTGTTCTAAAGTGCAGAGGGAGAGACCAGAGAAAGGGGGAGTCATCCCAAGGAGCCCATATTCTGCTGGTGTCCCAAGTTCAGACCAGTCTTACCTCAGCCAGCAGGGACTCCAGACGCCGCCGGAGGGCAGCATTCTCCCGGCGGAGCTGCTGGTTGTCAGCCAGCACTGCCTGCAGCCGAGCCTCCAGCCCCTGCAGGTACTCTTTCTTCTTCCTCCGGGACTGGCAGGCTGACTCCCGGTTCTTGATCATTCGCTGCTGCCGCTTCAGCAGCTTAGCCTAGGCACCCAGGAGGTCAAAAAGAGAATGAATGATGATTTGGAGAGGTGGGCCATGCCCCCCAGCCCCAGAGACCTCTATCTACACAGCCAGAGAAGGATTTTTCCTTTCTACTGAAACATTCCAGAGAAGGAGCTCTTCTCTCCACCATTCCCTGCTACTGCTTTTCAAAGGTGGGAGAAGTTAGACTGCAGGAGGAACTTCCTTCATCCCGGTAAAACCTCTTTCCTTGGTGGGTTACCCTTCTTCTCAGTCCTCCTTTTTAGGCCCAAAGTTTAAAGAAAGAATAGTTTACCTTGTTTTCCCCTGGGAAGCTGCCTCCCTCCCTCAACTACTGCCACAACCATAACACAGTATGACACCCCTGCCTCTGCTTTACTGAGACTACCACCATCTCTCCATCTGCAGTGATAGCAAACCTAAGGACCCTAAAACCACATGTAGTTGATACTCACATAGAAACAGGGTTCTACTCTGAGCCCCAGGGTCATCCTATGGGTCTGCTTCCTCACTTCCTGCTCCTGGGTCTCAACCCCCTCCTCACTCCACAGTTCTCTCCATGACACATTTTCCTCTTCTCTTCCCATCGCTTGCCCTACTCCTCTCCTCCTCAGTACTTACATCCACTTCAGGGGGGCAGGAGTTCCCAGGCACAGGAGCCGGAACAATGCTCTTCCTCTCAGGCCGTGGAACCGGGGGGGCTGGCCCTTCAGGCTGGACTCGAATAGCACCCTGGATGAGGACAACTGGGGACACTGGGGCAAGTGAGCAGAAGGAGGAGGTCAGAGAGCTGTGAGTCAGGTTGGGTCCTTGTGTCCACACCCACAACCGAGCACCCACAGGTTGGCAATCTCAATGGCTGTGAGCTCCCTGACAAGGTCAATCCAGCCCATCTCCTCTCCTTCTTTAGTACCTGGGGGAGGCTGGATAAGGGGCTGCAGAAGGACAGTGGTGCTGGGAGGCACAGCTCTGGGTGGCACTGGGACAGTGGTTAGCACCACAGGTTTGGGCTGTAGTGGTGGCTTCCGGGGGTGTGTGACTTTTCCTGAAGGAGGGTGAGAGAAAGGAGAGAAGGAGTGTTAGGACTACAGGCCTTTTACCAGGGATCCCCGGTGTCAGGAGGCCCCATTACCTGAGGAGCCATCAGTGGATGGGCCCATGCTGATCTGAACAGCTCCAAGTGAGGGGGCCGGGACATCCCACAGGAGGCACCCTGGAGGGGATGGGGACTCTGTCTTCACTTCCAGTACCTCCTCTCTTATAAAAGCCTGTGGGACATTCCGGAGATACGTTAGTCAGAAGGAGTGTCAAGGAGAGGCTGAAGAAGAGAAAGCTCTCATACCTCTGAGAGTCAGAAGAACTCACTGGAGCACCTGCAGCGAGGATGCGAAGTTGATGCTTACCTGGTTGGGGGAGTCTGCTGAGAGCAGGGAAGCCTCCGAGTTGATGGAGGAAGATGGAGAGACAGGCTCTGTCTTGGTCTGGACATCTGTGGGGTGGCAGGATGAGACAGATGGATATCAGATAAACACTTAAGGGGAAGAGTGCTGACATGGGGCTTAGGCAGGCAATCCAGAAGGAGGAGCCGTGGAGCTGCTAATCTGCTGGCTCTCCTCCTACCTCTTTGCCTAGTACTCTCCTTTCTCCTTCAAAGACTTCTCTGACTTTTCTCACCACTGCTCAGTTTTCCTCAAGGCTGTCCTTGCCCTTTTGCTTTTGCTCTTTCTTCCTCACAGACATTTTTTTCCCCCATGGAAAAATTCATGATGAACCTCACAGACCTTGTCCATTCACATAGAAGAGGCCCAAGCAACAGGAGACTCCAGCATTCATACAGCCCAAATTCCTATCTTGCTGGATTTCCACCCCATCCTGGCCCAACGCATGTCCATGCTGACAAATGCCAAGTCTGCATCTCCACCTGACTGCTCACCTGCACCCAGATCCTGACTCTTAGGCCGCCTGCTGGTCACTTCCATGCTCATGCCCCATCATTCACCCAAATTCAACTGGCCTTAAACGAGGCTGAATGCTTTTCCCTCCACACAGTCCTCCTCCCAGGCACCAAATCACAAAACCTCAGTCACCTCTGAGCCTCCACGGCCTCTGTTAAATCTGTCCTTATGATTGCTGTTGATTGCTCTATGAAAACAAATGTTAGGCCCCACTGGGTGAAATAAAACCCATCTGAGGGCCAGATTCAGCCTAAAGGTCTACAGCCCGCCACCATCTTTGGTCCACACCACTCATTCTGGTACTTAATTACATGATCACTAATCACCCACCGGCCTCTGTTAAATCTGTCCTTATGATTGCTGTTGATTGCTCTATGAAAACAAATGTTAGGCCTCACTGGGTGAAATAAAACCCATCTGAGGGCCAGATTCAGCCTAAAGGTCTACAGCCCGCCACCATCTTTGGTCCACACCATTCATTCTGGTACTTAATTACATGATCACTAATCACCCACCGGCAGTTGTCCTCGCCAAAAACCCAGACATGCTCCTTGATTCCTACCTGTCTCCAAGGCCTGGAGGTCACCACAACTCATCCATTCTACTTCATTCTCTCTCAAATCTGCCTTCTTCTCGGCATCTGAATATCTTACTTGATTAACTGCATGAGCCTCTTCCTTGGTCCTCCCACCTCTAGTCCTGCCTCTCTGTGATCTTTCTTCACTCTGTCACCAGAATCATCTTCCTGATCATATTGCTCCCCTGCTTAGCTCTCCAAAAGCTCCCAACTGCCCATGCAATAAAAGCTAGGAGCCCCTCAGCAGGGCCCTCACCTGGCCCTATGGCCTTTGCGCCTCCTTGCTATTCCCTGCACCCTCCTCACATCCACCCTGCAGAGATGCAGTTTCCTTAGACACACACGTCAACCCCCACTTTCTCCTTCTGGCTAATTTCTATGTGCCCTTCAAAACTCAGCTCAGGAAACGCTTCCTCCAGGAGCATGTCCCAGATCTAGCCCCAATCTGGGTGAGGTGCCTCCTCCTCTGAGCTTTCATGGCACCCTCTAATGATCTCCTAAAATTACCACACCTGTATTGACTGGCACTTGTCTTTCTCCCCCTATTACACTACAGGATCCTCAAGTCAGCATGGTGGTCTAGTCATGTTCATACTTGCATTCCCAGCACCTGTCCAGTACCTGGCATGGAGTAGGTACTCAATAAATATTTATTTAGTAAACACATAAGAGTAAATAAACTTAGGAACACTTTAAAAATAACACAAATGATGTTCATCGTAGCATCTCAAGTTGGGTATATGGTATTCCAACCTTTCTGTATGTTTGAAAAATTTTATAATACAATGTTTGGAGGAAAAACAAATTAATAAAAATACATAAATAAAACATTGGGGGGAAAAAGTAATGCCAATAAATATGGCCTAAACTATCCACAAGTTTTTAAAAAATGCAAAGTAGGGCCAGCCCAGTGGCGCACTCGGTAGAGTGTGGCGCTTGGGAGTGTGGCGGCGCTCCTCTATCCACAAGTTTTTAAAAAATGCAAAGTAGGGCCAGCCCAGTGGCGCACTCGGTAGAGTGCGGCGCTTGGGAGTGTGGCGGCGCTCCTGCCANGTTCGGATCCCATATAGAGACCGGTCCGCTCACTGGTTGAGCGCGGTGCGGGCGCGACACGAGGGTTGCAATCCCGTTGCCGGTTGCGGTATGGGCGCGACACTGAGGGTTGCGATCCCGTTACCGGTCACGAAAAAAGACAAAAAGGGGGAAAAAAAAAAAGCAAAGTAATGGTAAGTTGAATGACACAACAGGATACTAGAAAAAGAAAGAAAAATCATCTCCATCTTCTCAACTCTGCCCTTGCTGTGGCATTCTTAAAATTCTCTCTCTCTCCCTCCTGGCTTCTCTCCTGGTTATCTGCCATTCCCCCTCCCCACATTTTCCTCCCTGCCCCACTGCCTGCACCCTCCCGCTCATCTACACACATACACACAGATGTACACTCTACCTTGGTAAAGCCTGGGGATGGTGGCAAGCTGTTATTACCTGAGGGGTCATCCGAGGTGGGGCCCACATTAATTTGGATGATTTCAAATGGAGATGTTGGATCATCTCCCAGGAGGCAAAGGGGGGGTGCCAATGATTCTGTCTTCACATGCAGTACTTCATCTACTCCAGGGGCCTGCATGAGAGTTGGGGTAGAACAGGGGGGCAGAAAAAAGGAAAGAAAACAAGGGAGGCATTGAGAGTAAGAGCAAGAACAAAAGCTTTAGAGCTTACAAACCACAAATCCTGACATTCTGGTCTGAATGGTACTGAGCTGTCTTGCACCCCTTGTCCTTTCTTTCTAGTTATTCCTGGGAGGGTTGATGAAGTCTCATGATTTCAAATATGGCCTTAGGGTAGGTAACTTGGACAAGAATTCTCAGCAGTTAACAACTCTCTTCTTCCCAGCCTCATTACTGCTGCACATTCAGGTTGAGTATCCCTAATCCAAAAATCTGAAATGCTCCAAAATCTGAAACTTTTTGAGCACCAACATGATGTTCAAAGGAAATGCTCATTGGGGCATTTTGGATTTTACATTAGGGATGCTGGAAATCCAAATAAAACTGAAATATGAAACACTTCTGGTCCTAAGCATTTTGGATAAGTGATACTCAACTTGTATCTCTGCATGTTAAAGAGACTCCATCTTCATTTTTAGACAACCAGAGTGGAGATGTGAAAATGAAGATATTAGGGAAATAGCAAAGGCATAGAAGAAGGGTCCTCTCCCCACCTCATGATTCACAGCACACAAATCATTTCCTCGGCACCTATGGATGAAGGGAACGGAGCAGAGACCTGCCACAGAGAGCAGAAGGAGGGAGATGGCTCTCTCACCTGGCCGGAGGGCTCTGTGGAGAGACACGATGATTCAGAACTAAGAGAGGAAGAAGAGCAGGGGGAGGATGGCTCGGACTTCACTTGACGACCTGGAGGAAAAGGGGTTAGAAAATTACCAGGAAGCAGAACCTGGAAGAGTCCAAAAAGTGTCCAAGGACATGGGGGTGGGGATTCCCACACATGAGCAAGGAGGAAAGAACACATAGATTAATGGGGAGAGGAAAGCACAGGCGCTTATGTACAGGAGGTGTGAGGACACAGGGAAGCGCATAGTTTCTGGGAAACTGTGAGATGAGGGCTTCTGGAAGGATTAGGGAACCACGAAGGATATTTTACCTGGGAAGATAGGCAGGGGGTCCCACGGTGGTTCAGGAGGGCTGGTATCCATCCCCACATCCAGGGAGCTGCTGTCAAACTGAATAAAGAGAATAACAGGGGACAGGAATGTGAAAAGTAGGGGTGGCTACGGATGAGTTCTGGCCTGGGAATGAGTTCAAGTTCGGGGACCACTCCCATCCACCAAGGGTTAGAGAAAGGATGGGGGAGCCATACCGGTACATCCTGCTCCGGGCAACGGAAGAGCTGTGTCTGCTCCTCGGCCACTTCATCCAGACTGGCATACAAGGTGCTGTCTGCAGGAGTGCAGAGTGTCAGGGGATCACCCGGTGGCACAGACTACAGAGTGCACACAAGCCGCCGCACTATCCCTCATTGGCTCAAATCCGCCAGACCCACCGCCCGCCCACTTGAAAAGTGATCCAACCAAAGAACTTCAGCCCCTCCTTCCTCGACCCCGGAACAATTCCCCGTTCCCGCAGGGAAAGGTCTTCCCCGACTCCCGCATCCCCGCAATGCAAAACGAGCCCCCTGCTCCGCCCTCTTTCACATGGTGAATTCCGTATTTGCCCAGCCTTCCTCTTTGGACCTCCTTTTCCTTCCCGCGTGCCTCAGAGACACAGTCTGCCATTGCCCTCCTTCCTCCCCGGGCCCTCACTCAGCAGACCCCAGTCCTCCGGGCCCAGCAGATTGTCGGTGAAGAAACGCGTAGGGTCCGCAATCTCGCTGAAGAGCATCAGCTCCGCCATCTTCCCCCCCCACCCCCCAACCATGAGACGGTTCCCAAGGCCCGCCTCTTCCCATCATCGACTAATCAGTTGGCTCAAAAAAAAAAAGGGAGGGGCCCCTCTCGGAAACTCTACCGACCAGTAAGAGACCTGGGTGCTGAGCACATGAATCAACAGAGGGGATGGCCGTACAGGCGGAGCCAATGGGCGTACCACCGCAGGAAGTAGCAGTTTCACAGTAGAGGGCTGTGAAGTTGGCGCATGCGCCAAGCAGGCCACAGCAACATAGAGCTTGGGAGATGTAGTTCCCAGCATTTAAAGGTCCGCCATCTTCCCCAGCCAGTCCTAAATTTAGAAGTTGAGACAGCTTATAGGTGACTTCGGAGATGGATAAGTCCCCCCAAAAGAAGCGCACTGACACCACTGCTAACTCCCTTAAGAAGGCAAAATCTGGGAATAAGATATGGGCTGAAACCCTCCCTCTGGATTCCCCAAAAATCTCGCAGCACAGACCACAATTGACAGGTTCCTGTCTTTTTTAAGGTTTAACTTTTAATCAGCCAAACATCTTGCGCAGACCTTTAGCAAGCCTGGCATCCTGTTTCTTCCCCTGAATGACTACTTTCCTCAGCTCCTCTTGAGCTGCCCCATTTTGGGGGTCTAACGCCAGCACCTTCTTGAGGTCAGCAGTTGCTTTTTCCAGGTTCCCAAGGGCAGCCTGAGCAACTCCCCTTCGGTATAAGGCCTTTAAATGGCCAGGCTCCCTCTCCAGCACCCGGTCACAGCTCTGGGATGCCAAGTGGGGCTGCCCTAGCAGCAACTGACAGGCAGCAAGATTGGCATGAAGGACGATTCGTTCTGGAGGACCAGGTGGGGGTAAAGTCAGCAGCAGCCGAAGGGCCCGTCCATAGCACTGGGCAGCTGCTTCAGGGTTCCCGGCTCGAAATAATTCTGTGCCCCTTGCACGTTCTTCCTTGGCCAGAGCCTCCTTTTCGCTAGTCTCTAGCTCCCAGGAGTCCCGGCCCTGAGTGAAGGAGGCCAGTGTGAGCCTGATAGGAGGGCCAGAGTGCCCAGGGAGCTGAAGCTCTGCTTCCTCACCTTGACACATGGACTCTAAACATTTCTCTATGAGCTCCCCCCAAGTTTCCTCCCTCCATGGCCCTACACCCATGGTTAGCTCTGTCCAGCCCTCTGGTGGCCCTGACCCAAAAGGAAAACCAAAAGCTAGTACCCGGCAGTGGGAGCCTAGCTTGGGTTTGTCCAAGCCATGGCCACGGATTAAGATCTTCTTGACAAAACTCCCATCAGGACAGTACCAGAAATCAGAAGCTTGAAGGGGCTCGCGCACCCCGCTGGTTGGCCCATGAGACTTATCAGAGTCTACTTCAAGTCCAGTGACTGGTTTTTCAGTCCCTTGAGGATTCTCTAGAATTTGGCAGGCAGGATCTGGGCTCACTACCAGCTCAAGGGTTTGGGTAGGAGGGTCTCGGGGTTGCTGCCTAATCTGAGTAGCTGAATCAAGATTCTCCAAGGGGTTCTTTTCCCATTGTTGTTGCGGTTGAGAGATGTCCTCCTCTCCCACTGGGCTGACTGGTAGTGTATCCATTGGGCTGCCTGGTCCCTTCCACCGTGGGTGAACAGTTTTGGTTGGAAAGGGATGGACCAGGTTCAGGTCAGCACCTGAAAAGAAAACTAAAACAGTGCTAATTGCAGGATTCTTATTTAGACTCCTTTCTCATCCCTTCCCATCCTTCTGACACCCGGGCCCCTAGTCCTGAAAGTCCCCAATTTTTATTCCTCCAAAAATCTCTGTCCAGCTCGATCCTCCCTTTCACCCAGACCAAATTTAGAACTATAAAATCCACAATTCCCTGCGGTTCGAAGGCCGCCCCAACTACGGAGTCCCAATCGAGTCAAAAACTACCTGGGCGGCCAAAGCTCCTAGCATGATGGCAAGAGCCGGGCCATTCGAATCACCTCTCCTTCCGAAGCTAAGTGCTTGCAGAGTGCTGTCCTCGGAGTCTTGTCCCAGACAGAGAGGAAGGTCGAGCTTCCAGTAGCAGCTGAGTAGAAGAAATACTAACAACTAACCCTGAAGCCCGCGATACTGCGAATCTAGTCAAATTCCTGGCAGCCAATCGGGAGGAGGGAGGAGTCTGGTTAGCCCGCCTATTGAACGTGACATCATTTCCTCCGCAACCGCGAAGCTGAAGGCCTTAGCGACCGAACTTGGCCGAAGCAACCGAAGTAGGCCGAGTCGAACCGAACTAGGCTAGGCCTGGTTGGCCAGGTTACTCAGAGTTAAAGTGTGGAGAAGTCCTGGAATGGGAAACTGGGGCGAATGAGGAGAGAGTAGAGAATGGCGGCGGCGGTGGTGAACGATTGTGGCAGCAGTCCTTTTATCTGGCGACATCAGGCCTTCTGTGCTACTATCCTCATGTTCAGAAATGGGAAGCCAGGGTCAACCCGTCTGCTCCTTTGCCAATTCAATCCAGAATGCTCCAAGATAAACCTACAGGGCTCTTTCTCTCCAACCAGCCCTATTCCCTTGGAGGACCACCTGAGGCTTCTCCTTTCCTTTCCCCTCATATTATTATTGCCTTTCAAGCTCTCCTTCCTCAAGAAATCTTAGACAGTGCTTTTCAAACTTTAATGTGCATATATATCACCTGGGGAGTTTGTTAAATTGCAGATTCTGATTTAGAAAGTCTGGGATAGTGGGCTGGCCCGTGGCTCACTCGGGAGACTGTGGTGCTGATAACACCAAGGCCACAGGTTCGGATCCCATATAGGGATGGCTGGCTAGCTCACTGGGTGAGCGTGGTGCTGACAACACCAACTCAAGGGTTAAGATGCCCTTACCGGTCATCTTTTAAAAAAGAAAAAAAAAAAAAAGTCTGGGATGGAGCCTGTGATTCTGCATTTCAACAAGCTCCTGGATGGTACTGAAGCTGCTGGCCCAAGAACCACACTTTGAATAGCATGATTCTGGAATAACCTCATCATTCGATTGTCTTCACTCCTTGTTCTGTGCCCGTTCAGTTTGTCCTACATTTTGCATCTATAACTGGTATAACCTGCCCCCACTGGGTGTAGCAGTGGAAAACTGGTCTTCCTCCTCCTAGTAGAAGATTAGGAGTAACTTTTATGATTCAGCCTTGCTTGTCCAGCTACTTGCACAGGCTGGGCCACCACAGCTCTTCAGGGAGAGAGAATTCCACTCTCAGTACCTCACTTTGGCTCCCTCTTCAGTTTGCTCTCTGACACCCCACCATTGTGCCTCAGACTACAAGGATCATGCCAGGGCAGCCAGGGGCAGTTTCATCATTAGTCACAGACTTGTGCCAAAACAGTTCCCTCCCCATTTTGTGTTGACCCTCAGGTCACTAACCTAGACTTTTATCTTGTTTTATTTCTGGGTTCTGAGCCAGAGTAACCTTAGTTTACTGTTCCCCCCCGCCCTCCCAACCCCAACTCCCGCCACGGCTAACTACTCTGATTCTTGGATCCTATTGCAAATTAATCCATTTCTTCTCCCTCCCTCCTTTCCATTTCAGGGATTTCAAGGGAAGGCAGGCAGTTTAGAATGAGTCACAAAAGGCTTGATTACACCCTAATCCCTAGACAAAGATTGCTAATTTGTATTACGTGTACCTTAACTGAGAGAGTGAGTCCAATGACTCTTCAAGGATCAGCTTCTCTCAACTAAAAGAGACTATTCTGCTACAAATGCATTGATCTGTAATTTTCTCTAGTTGCTTTGTGTGTATGTTTCAGTTCCAACAGACTCCACAGGGCAGGGACCTTGTCTCTACTTCTTTTGTGTTTTATCTCCTCCATTCATTCAACAAATATTTATTTACCAGTCAGCATGCTAGGAACTGGGGAAATATAGACAAATAAGACAGACACAATTACTGCCCTCATGGAACATATAGTCTGGCCCAGGGGAGTAAGTAATTATGGTGGTATAAAGGAGTGTGAGATGCTGTGAGAGCGAATGATGACAGATGAAGGAACATTCTTTGAGGATGAGACTTTGTGTGTGGGGTGTGTGTGTGGGGGGTGGCTGGCTGGTATGCAGATCTGAACCCCTGACCTTGGTGTTATAACACTGCATTCTAACCAGCTGAGCTAACCAGCCAGCCAAGGATGAGACTAAAGAATGAGTTGAAGCTGAACCTCAGAGAACACCCTTAGGCCACATATTGAGAAACGCTGAATTTAACCGTCAACTTTGTCTTTTAGGCGACCCCTTGTCACCATTATGACTATAAATATAAATACAAACATAGGCACTGAAACCCCTAAAAAAACTAATCCAAATCACCATGAATGAAAATATTTTTATTTTTTAAAAGATGACCCGTCAAGATGAAAACACACAATTTTAAAGTCTTAGACAAGGACTCAGATCCCCAGAGAATTGGGCTGGCTGGTTAGCTAACTTGGTTAGAGCATGGTGCTGATAACAGCAAGGTCAAAGGTTTGGATCCCTGTACCAGCCAGCCATAGGAAGAAAAAAAAATTAAAAAAAAGTAAGGTCCCCAGGAAAGACATTCATGGATCCATAGATTTCCCTTGGTCTCAACTTGATAAACACAGAACTAGGAAAGGGCCAACATGTGAAGACTGAGGAATGGGAAAAATATAGGCTCTTCCCCAAAGTATAGATACTGCATGAAAGTAGACTGATTCACACTGCTTGCTGTCTCTCAGTTCCCTATCTCTTAAGTCTCATTATGCTAGAGCTCAGCTCTCAGGGGGTAGACACCAAGGAATCAAGACAAAGGAGAGAAACAAGCTGGGAGGATTACATCTCTAGGCCTGCCTAGAGAACATGAGATCTGAGGAATACACAAAAAGAGGATAAGTGAAAAATCACTTACCTATTGAGACAGAGGCTTGGAATGGTGAGTGAGGAAGGAGCAATGTCTCTTTCTTCTCCCTTTCTCCTAAAGATTAAAAAATGAGGCTGGCTGGTTAGTTCAGTGGGTTAGAGCTCAGACTTATAACACCAACGTTTCGGGTTCAGATCCCCCTACCAGCCAGCTGCCAAAAAAAAAAAAAAAAAAAAGATTAAAGAATGAAATAAAAGAAGAGCAGGCTTGAGGGGAGGAGACAAAAGGAATCCTCTTCCCCAAGTGACTGGATCCAATCCCTTCCTCTTACTATAAATGTCCTCTGCTTTCCCTCTTTTGATGTTGCAGGGACAAGTCTCACCAACACCACCAGAAATTGTATGAATTCAAGTGGTGGCACATGACTTACCTTGTGCCCAAGACCTTTCCCCAGCTACAGGTGAGAGAGATGGAAGGGAGCAGCACACAGGAACCTCTGGCAAGAGACATTCTGGGTTAAGAAGGTCAAAGATACATCTGGAAGAATGGAAGAACTTAGGGGAGGGGCTACTGGCTTTGCTCTCTGTAATTGTGGAATGTGAACCCCATTCTGGAACAATTCGTCCCTTCTCCAAGTCCTTTTTTAGTTTTTAGTGGTTTTTTTGGAAGCTGGCTGGTATGGGGATTTGAACTCTTGACCTTGGTGTTATCAACACCATGCTCTAACCGAGTGAGCTAACCAACCAGTCCTCCAAATCCTTATAAGGGGTACTTAATGCCTTGCTGAAGATTGGTCTAAAGGGAAACCCCATATTTGACAAGTTTCTGAGGATTTACCTATAAATAAAAGGGTACTTCAAATAGTTCATGGAAAAATAGAATTCAAAGAAAATATGGATTTTTCCATGAATTTTTTGGTTTGTTTAGGGGTTTTTTTGGTGGCTGGCTGGTACAGGAATCGAACCCTGGACTTTGGTGTTGTCAGCACCACACTCTAACCAACTGAACTAACTGGCCAGCCATCCATGAGCTTTTTGAAGACATCTCACCTGGAGTCACTTCCCTCCTTCCTTCTATCTGAGTCCCTCCTTTCAAGGTGGTTTGGAGGAGGTGGCCATATGCTGCTATGTTCCTTGTTCTATCCCATAAGGTCATTGTTTTGCCTTCATTAAAGATCTAACCTGGGACAGAAAACAAGGAGATGTTCAGGAGCTGGTGTGAGGTAGTTTGCGGGCTGGTGGTTGTTCTCTCTTGTCCCTGTACACACAGAGCATGTAACACTTGCCCTCTAAGTGAAGTAGGATTCTTTTCTTATTCATTCAATAATCCGTACTGAGTACTCAGAATTCATCAATGAAATATGGAGGTAAATACAGAGGATCGCCAACAGTAGTCTAATAAGGGTAAAGAGTCACATTAGCTAATGTTCCAGATGCAAAAGAAAAAGTGATAAGTGGCAGGGAAGTTATCTCCAATCAGGGTGATCTGAAAAGTCTTCATGGAGGGGTTCAGAGTGTTGAGCCTTGAAAGATGACATGCAGAGATTTTTTTTTTTTCCCCAAAAGATGACTGGTAAGGGGATCTCACCCCTTGGCTTGGTGTTGTCTGCACCACGCTCAGCCAGTGAGCTAAACCAGCCATCCCTACATAGGATCCAAACCCCTGGGCTGGCCCGGTGGCACACTGGAGAGTGCGCCGCTTGGGAGTGCGGAGGCGCTCCCACCGAGGGTTCGGATCCCATGTGGAGACCGGTTCCCACTCACTGGCTGAGTGCGGTGCGGGCGCGACACCGAGGGTTGCGATCCAGTTGCCGGTCCCTGGTACGGGCGCGACACCAAGGGTTGCGATCCCGTTACTGGTCAGTAAAAAAGACAAAAAA
>NW_007730824.1:113252-118389 GCF_000696425.1 Galeopterus variegatus | reverse complement strand
TCGGTAGAGTGCGGTGCTGATAACACCAAGGCCACGGGTTTGTCAGTTTTTTTTTTTTTTAAAGATGACCGGTAAGGGGATCTTAACCCTTGACTTGGTGTTGTCAGTACCACGCTCACCCAGTGAGCAACCGGCCATCCCTATATGGGATCCGAACCCGTGGCCTTGGTGTTATCAGCACCGCACTCTACCGAGTGAGCCACGGGCCGGCCCAACATGCAGAGATCTTGAAGTGATTTATTTGCAGGTGGAGGAAGCAGCACAAAGCAGGAGAGAGAAGGCGAGGAAAGCCCAGGATCATTCATCTCCAGCTTGTGGGTGTTCTGATACCCTCCAGTGCTGCCCTGTCACCAGGAGCTGAGTGCTAGAAGTTTTCACACTCTCACCTCCCCCTGCGTTCCATGCTCACCACATGGAACCATATGCTGCACTTACTCTACCATTTATCATCGGCACAAGGGACAAAAATGCTAGCTTTCCAAGGGCTAAATAAATTTCCCCTTCTGTTTAGCTTTGGTGGTTTCTGTGGTTTTAAGTTCTGCTGCAATTTGTGTCAAAACGGTTTCTCCCTCCTCTCTGCTTGTGCTTCTCTTATAGAGAGGGTTTTCAGGCAGAAGGAGACAGTGAAAGGCAGACTTTTCAACAATGAAGTGTCTAATGATAAGACCTGCTCTTTACCAAGCACTGACCATGCATTATGGTACCACAGTACAAGGCATCGTGCTAAGTGTCTCATATATATTATCTCCTTTTCTCCTCACACAACTCTATGAGTTACTTATTCATTCAGTCATTGAACACAGGGAAGTTCCCTTTACTGAGGAACTCCTTGTGCCAAGCACTGTGCTAGGTGCTGGGAATGAGGCAGTGGAAAAAATCCCTGGATCTCTTGTAGCTTGCATTCAAGTGAAAATGATAGGCGCTAAAAATCAATCAGTTAAATATAAGCAGTAACAAATGCTATGAACACAACGAAGCAGGGTGAGAGACTGGATAGAAAATACTTCCAGGTGAGCGTGGTGCTATTTTTAATCGAGTGATGAGGGAAAGCCTCCTTATAGAGATGCAAAGACGTAATTTGTGCAAAATGGTGTAAGGGAGTAGCCATATAGACAGCTGGAGGACAAGTATCCAGGAAGACAAAAAGAGAGTGCAAAGGCTCTGAGGCAGGAAGGAATTGGATTTTTATGTTAAATTCATAGCAGCTAGAAGAACAGAAAGGAGGTCAGAGTGGGTGGACAGAGTAAGCAAGGGAAAGAGTAGTAGAAGATGAAGTTTGAGAGGTGGGGAGGAAATAGGCCAGGTAGGCTTCATAGGCCAGGATTTTTTACTTTGTTCTAAGCATGATCAGGAGCCATCAGAGGGTTTTGAGCAGGTGAGTGATATCATCTGGTAATTTAAAAGATTACTCTTTTCTGGGCTGGCCCGTGGCTCACTCGGGAGAGTGCGGTGCTGATAACACCAAGTCAAGGGTTAAAATCCCCTTTCCGGTCATCTTTAAAAAAAAAAAAAAAAAGATTACTCTTTTCTGGGCTGGCCCGTGGCTCACTCGGGAGAGTGCGGTGCTGATAACACCAAGTCAAGGGTTAAAATCCCCTTTCCGGTCATCTTTAAAAAAAAAAAAAAAAAGATTACTCTTTTCTGGGCTGGCCCGTGGCTCACTCGGGAGAGTGCGGTGCTGATAACACCAAGTCAAGGGTTAAAATCCCCTTTCCGGTCATCTTTAAAAAAAAAAAAAAAAAGATTACTCTTTTCTGGGCTGGCCCGTGGCTCACTCGGGAGAGTGCGGTGCTGATAACACCAAGTCAAGGGTTAAAATCCCCTTACCGGTCATCTTTAAAAAAAAAAAAAAAAAAAAAGATTACTCTTTTCTGAATAAAGAATGGTCTATATCAGTCAGAAATGGAAGCAAAGGGCTGGCTGATTAGCTCAGTTGGTTAGAGCACAGTGTTATAACACCAAAGTCAAGGGTTTAGATCCCTGTACTGACTAGCAGCAAAATACACACACATACACTCACACACAAAAAAACCAAGCCAAAAGGCATGAGTTTAATTTAAAAAAAATAGAAGTAGAAAATCCAATTAACGGGCTAGTCAAGAGACAATGGTAGCATGGGAGCTTGGATTAGGGTAGAAGAGATGGCCAAGTGTAGAGTTTTGAGGCCTTCTAATACTTAAGGGTTTGGAAGAGGAGTAGGAGTGGTCAATGAAAACTGAGGAGCAGCCAATAAGGAAGTAGGGAATACATTCTTTGGTTGGATCCAGAAAGAGTATTTGAAGTGAAGAAAGCATTTCAAGGATGAGGGAGTGATCAGTTATGTCAAATGTTGCTGATGGGTCTAGACCAGAGTTCCTCAAACTCAGCACTATTGACATTGTGGGCCATATTATTCTTTATCATGTCCTGCATGTTCTAGGATGTTTAGCAGCATACCTGACTTCTACTCACTAGGCGCTAGGGGCATCTCCTCGGTTGTGATAACCAAAAACATCTCTAGACATTGCCAGATGTCCCCAGGGGTGGGCAAATCACTGTTCAAGATGTCCCTCAGGAGACATTTGTCAAGACGATGCACAGGGCAGCCCCCTATGAGAAAGAATTATCCACACCAAAATATCAATAGTTCCAAAACAGAGAAACCATGGGCTAAACTCTAGTTAAGATGAGAATTGATCCTTGACCATCATTTTTAGAAACCAGGAGGTCACTGGTGACCCTGACATTTGGTTTAAGTTTAGTGGTGGGGATAAAACCTGACTTAGGGAAACTCAAGAGAGAATGACAGGTGAGAAAGTGGAGGAAGTGAGAAGTTTTGCTATAAAATGGAGAGAGAAATGGAACACCAATGGAGGGAGCTGGGCCAAGGGAGAGTTTTTATTTGCTTACCTTATTTTATTTTTATTTATATTTAAGTATTTATTTATTTATCTAAAAAGAATCTGAACCCGTGGCCTTGGTGTTATCAGCACTGTACTCTCCCGAGTGAGCCACGGGCCGGCCTGTTATTTTTATTTTTATTGAAACTTAATTGATTATATATATTTGTAGGGTACAGATTTGAATATCAATACATGTGTACAAAATGTGGTGATCAAACCAAGGGAGAGTTTTTTTTTTTTTTTTTTTTAAATTACAGGTGGTCCAGGGAGAGTAGACACTTAGAAATTGTTTTGAAATGCCCATCAATTCCATTGGTCAGCATCATGGAACTCCTCTGCATGTTGGAATCCTGTCATGGCATATGATCTCAGTTGGAGGAAAGCATACAAAGGGGATGGGGGAGATGAGAGGGGAGCAGGACAGAGGAGGATAACAGGAGAGTTGTAAAAGAGGTTGGGAAGAAGCATAGAATGAAGGCCAGTCTACAGGGACAGACCAGAATGCCAGAAGGACATCTTAGTGTTACCGAGTTTTAGGGTCCAAAGAAGTGGAAAAGAAAACTTAAACATTCACTCAGCCAAGACAAATGATTCTTTTAAAGTCTCATAATGCACTACTGTGCGGAACGTATCTGGTAGATTAATGACCAGCTGTGGTAAAGGCCTAGAGCCCAATTTTAAGCTAGTGATAAATATCCTGGATTTAGAGGATTAAATGTTTTTGTAGCTGAGCTATATTTTATGAAATGATACTCAGCCAGTGAGCGGGAACCGGTCTGTATGTGGGATCCGAACCCTCGGCGGGAGCAACGCTCCGCTCCCAAGCGGCGCACTGTAGCAGTGCGCCACCGGGCCGGCCCCAAGGGAGAGTTTTTAAATTTAAAAATAAAAGTGAATTATTATATACATATGTAAAGTTATAATATATATGTATATATACGTATGTATGAGTATATTACAAAGAATAATTAGGTGGACATCATGCAGCTTAAAAAGTAAAATCTTCCCTATATGTATATTTTTGGCAGCCGGTTGTACAGGGATCGAATCCTGGTCCTTGGTATTATCAGTGTCACGCTCTAGCCAACTGAGCTAACCAGCCAGCACAAATATCCCCAAATTGTTGAAGCTTCCTGTATGTCCCTCTCCACTCAGATTCCCTTCCTGCTAAGGGATAAGCACTATTCTGAATGTTATGCTTTTTTACTACATAGGTGAATAGCAATAGAGGTTTTTGTTACTTTCCAAAGGTGAGGTATGTTATTATAGTACGTTTGTATGTTGATGAGAATATTTCAGTAAAGAGCTGGAAACTGATTATATAGGAGAGGTACGGGATAATTTCAGGAGTCAGGTCTCTGAGCAGATAAGAAGGAACAGGATCCCAGGGCATAGATGAGGTAGGGGCTGGGAGCAGGTTAATTTGTCTGTGGTAGAGGTGCAGGTAGGCTGGTGGATTTAAGGCAGGACCAAAAAGGCAGGACCATGAAAAAATTATATTCTGAAAGTTTCTGTTTTCTCACTGAAACAGGAAGTAAGGTTGTTATCTTGTGAAATTGTGGTCTCAGGTTTGGGGAATGTGAACCGAGTAGGAAAATGTGGGCTGGCAAGCCACACTGAGGGCCCACAGGAAGCGAGAACAATCAGTATGACTGTGTGTTTTTCCCCAGACATATTCAGCTGTTGGGTGCAGGTGTGGAGCAGGCAGAGTGGGATTTAACTAAGGATAAAATGCGTCAAAGGGAGAGGGGCCAAGAGTATGCGGTGAAGGCTGGCAGGCTATTACAGTGTTGAACCTCAGAATCTAAACCAGGTAATAAGGAAAGTGAGAAATTGAGGGGATCAAACAAAAATGAAAAGTGATAGATAGAGTCAATGGATGGGAGGTCCAGATGGGGTTGAAGAATTCTTGGAATGGGGGTTGCTGGGGAGTGATATGAACAGATTGAGGATGCAATTTTGGAGTGGTGGCAGTTATCGGTAGTAACCAAGTCAAAGGTATGACCCATGGAGAGAGTGGCTGGGAATAAGGAGGAACACTTCATTGTATCATTGTAGGCGAGGAAGGCCAGGATTGACAGGGGTACTGGACGGTCTACACGGATACTGAAGACATCAAAAATAATGAAATGAGGGCCGGCCTGTGGCTCACTCGGGAGAGTGCGGTGCTGATAACACCAAGGCCACGGTTAAGATCCCCTTGCCGGGGCCGGCCCGGTGGCGCACTGGAGAGTGCGCCACTTAGGAGTGCGGCG
>NW_007730824.1:110615-112621 GCF_000696425.1 Galeopterus variegatus | reverse complement strand
TAATAATAATAATAATAATAATAATAGTGAAATGACAGAGGTGGATGTAGAGAGAAAGTGAGCCAGGTGCTGAATCTTCAATGAGTGACAGGCAGTGATGACCCGGAACCAAATGATGGGGGAATCAGAGCATCCAAGATTTTGTTATTGTTGTTGTCGGCTGGCCGGCTGGTATGGGGATCTGAATCAAGTAGATGTTAAAGGGGGGACAGAGCCCGAAGGATGGAGTCTCTGTCAAGAGCCCAGGGTAAAAATAAAACAAATAAACAAACAGAAGAGCAAAAAAAAAAAAAAAAAATAGATCTCCTAGCACCAGGTGTAGGGGGAGTTGAGGTAAGGTGGGAGGAGAATCAAATTTGAATATTTTGTTCCCTCCTGAGGGAGGAATCTGGGTGAGATGAAGAGATCTGGGAGAAGTCATTTTTATTCATTCCTCCCTCTGCCTGCTTCCTTTCAATTCAACTGAGTTCAAAAACAGGTAGGAAACATTTTTATTTGATGAAGATCTGAAAACCAGAGATAAGCCAGCTTCAAGTAGCTCACAAGGTGTGTACATCAAGATATCAGGTAGGGGCTGGCTGGTTACTCACTTGGTTAGAATGTGGTACTGGGAACACCAAGGTCCAGGGTTCACCCTGTGCTGGCCAGCGCCAAAAAGAAAAAGTTATCAGGTGGGAAGAGATGGGAAAAAACGCAGATAAAGTGAACAATGGGTTGGTTTTAGACCCAAATACTTTTCTCCTAAAAAAAAGTTACCCTGGTGAAGCCACATTTTGATCTCTCCCCTATCCCTGGGTAGTTCCTGAGGTGCCTCTAAACCTATGACTCCCAACCTTGGCCGCCCTTTGGAATCACCTGGGCATTTCTTAAACATTGATGCCTGAGTCCCACCCCCAGAGATTCTGATTTAATTGGTTTAGGATGCAACCTAGGCTTTGGGATTTTTAAATGCTCCCTGGACGATTCTAATATGTAGCCAGGTGTGAGAACCATTGCTCTAAGGAATGTGTGGGGCTCTGTTTAACCTAATCTAATTAATCTAATCCCACTAATCTAATCCAACTCAGAGGATAGAGAGAGACCTTTTTGCCAAAGTGAGGGGTGAATTGATCTGAGCCTTCAAGAACAGATAAAATTTGACCAAGTAGAGAGGCAGATGTGAAGGTGGGGAGAACATCGTGAGCAAAAGCCTAGAGGTGGTCTGAAACTCTTGACAAGCAAAGTAAACAATTCGGTTAATAATAGGTAGAAATTGGGGAAGAAGGTCTAAAATTTGGGAGAGGCTGGGCAAAGACCAGGAGGTGAAAATGATGAGTGATTCAATTCGGTTGGAAGTTACGTTGGACAGAGAAAGCTGGATGAATTTAAACTATGCAAGAGGCTGAAGGCTGGATTGAAATGTTGTAAATAATTGAGTAAGCAATAGGGAAGCTTGAGGGCCTTTTGAGCAGTGGAGTTATGTGAGAAGTGTGTTTGGGGAGGGTAATTTGACAGCAGTGCTGAGGGAGAGGAGGTAGGAAGTAGAAAGACCTGTTGGGGAAACTGCTGCAATAATCCTAGATGAGGTAATTTTTCTGGCAAGGGCTGGGGAAAGTTGCAGATTCGAAAGATACTGTAGCAATAGAATCTACTGGTCTTGACAGAACACCAAAAGTAAGGCAGGAAGCAGATGGAGGAGGCAGCAAGTTTTCAGATAAAGAAGAGTGACTGGGAAAACGGTGCCATTAACAGAGACAAGGAAGCAGGTTTTCAGTGGCATTTCATCAGTTTGGTTTGGAACATGCTGAGTTTAGAGGACCAGCAGTGGGGTCTGTGTGGCTGTGTTCTGCAGGTAATGGAAGAATGTCTGCATGCAAAATATAGGTTGGAGAAGCATTTGGTTGAGATGGCTGAGTTGAACAGATGAGATTTTCAAGGGAAAGTATCAAAGAAGAAAGAAATACAGAGATAGACATTTAGGGGAAAGGAGGAGGAAAAACAAGGGCAGAGGAGGGATGATTAGAGGG
>NW_007730824.1:109423-110160 GCF_000696425.1 Galeopterus variegatus | reverse complement strand
GTGGGTAGGAAAGAAAGACAGACATATCTCTGATAGCAATGTTGTCCTAGTTAAGGAGGGGGGGAAGGATAATTAGGGAGCGAGGAAGTCCAAGTTTCAAACGTGAATTATTTTTTCAAGAAGTTTGGTAAGGAGGGCACATGAAATCTGAAACATCCAAAGGAGAGCCCATGACATCCATGCCCACCTCATGCTTCTCTCAGGACTCCTATCTCAGTGCATGGCTTCCCTTCGGTTGTAAGCTCCGTGAGGTCAGGATTCACACCTGCTGTCTGGACAGATGTCTCATCAGCATCCTGCATGGCATCTGCATGTTGTATGATAGTACTTCAAAAAGTTCATAGAAAAATGGAATTAAAAGATAGTATGAATCTTTCCATGAACTTTTAGAAAAATAGAATTAAAAGATAGTATGAATTTTTCCATGAACTTTTTGAAGTACCCACATATGGATGCACAAATTCAGTGTAGGACCCTGTCCTGCAGGGACATCAACCAAAGATATCAAGCCCACTGCTCGTGCCACCCCCTAACACCACCCCCAAAGAGGCCTCCTGGTTAACCTCAGGGTGGGAGGGGGCAACTGGCCCCAGGGAGACCTGAGAAGCTATTGGCCTCCTCCCTGGAACTCCCACAGCTTTCTGCTCTTGTTACCTTCCCTATACCTGGCACAGTACATCAGGTGGGGCTCTCATCCACGTTGTCTGCCACTCTCCAGCCCCCCCCCCCCCCCCCCC
>NW_007730824.1:106576-109225 GCF_000696425.1 Galeopterus variegatus | reverse complement strand
CCCCCCCCCCCCCCCCCCCCCCCCCCCCCCCCCCGTCAGGTATAGCTATGGGCGCTGGCATCTTTTCCCTGCCCCTGTCAACCTATCCTTGACCAGCTTCTTCACAATGGTCTGCCTTTTCTCTTGCCTTCCTGGAATTCTGGGGATAGACCCCTGCGTGTCTTTATAAATCTCCCCTCTCCAAAGCCCTAAGCCCAGTCTAGCAGGGAGTGGAAAAGGGGCGCTGGGGAAAGAAAGCCCACTGAGAATGGACCCCAAGGTCTCCCTGGCAGTTTCCCAGGGAAGGTCTCTCTGTCCCCCATATTTGTGTGTCTTTCTTGTGGTCTGGAAATCTGTCTCCTTCCGCTTTTGTCTCTGTTGGTTTTCTTTTTTTTTCCCTGTAAGAGATGAAAGGAAGTGAAAAGGGGGAGGAAAGGGGAGGGTCTTTGTGGGGCCACAGTCTTTGGAATTGCGGGCGATAAATCCACTAAGTCTCTTTTAATATAGTCTTTCAGAAGTTCACACACACGCACACACAGATCAGAACAAGGCGGGGACCGCTGAAGGGAGCAGGAAGCGGGCCGGTTCCCTTCTGGGATTCGGAGATCTGTATCCTGAATTCCCTTCTGCCCGGCTGCCCAGGGGTAGGAATGGGTGGGAGTATTTACAAAGAACGGAACATGTTTCTTATCCCAAGGTGAACGGTCCTAAAACGGGAATCTCCCACATCTCATTCCAAAAACAGCAAAAAGAAAAGTTCTGGGATTAGCAAGAAAATAGGCAGAGACCTAGGTGGAGGAGGGACGAAACTGTACTAGCAAAACCAGGAGTGAGCGTAAGGGCGCGGCTAACCCGGGCTCGGTCCTCTTGCAGGGAGAAAGGGAAGAATCTGCCGGTCCGTGGGCGAGGCCTGGCGTCCCAAACCAAATCACCGGACTGAATCACCCCGCGGAGAAGAGGGCGGAGCCTGCCGACCTGCAGGCGGGGTTTTACCAGAGCTGGGGCGGAGCCTACTGGGGAGGTGGGGCTTTGGGGACCAAACTCCGGGCTGCGGGGAAGGGACAGAGGGAGCTGGACTGGGGTCGCCGCACTTTGAGAGGGTGCGGGCCTGGAGGGGCTGAGGGTCTGGCGTTTGACGGGAATCCCGGAAAGCGGCGTCCCTAGGGGCGTGGGCTTTAGAGGGGTTCCTGAGGAACTGGATTCGGAGCGTGCTCGCGAGGCGAGAGGTTCCGTGGAGGCGGAGTTTAGGATGTATCGAAGTCCGGCGGCCCCAGAGGCGGGTGTGCTGGGCCGCAGCATGACTGCAAAACACGCCTGGGAGGTCGAGGGGCGCAGAGTGGGACCCGGCCGGGAGCGTCTTTAGGGATCCCAGTAGTTTTCGTGGTGCTGCGCGGCGATGATGATGACTACGGTGAGGATGGTACAGAGCACCATGGCTGCGATGCCCACGGCCAGGGAGATAAAGGAGAAGTTCCGGGCTTCGCGTGAAGCGATCTCGGCCGACACCATGTCTCCTCGGGCCAAGGCTGTGCGCACCTAGGAGGGAGGGGTTGGGGAAGGGGTTCAGAGAGCTGCTGCCTCGCTCAACGCCTCAGGCTCCCTTTAAGATGATCCCCAGAACGGCCACCACTCCCGGGGACTAAGAAAAACGGAGTCCAACCCCCGCACCTGCACTGCCTTGAAGATGGCGATAATGCCCGTAGGCCAGAAGCAACAGATCGTGGTCAGCACGGCGATGGGCATGTAGTCGTGTGGCGGGCGCCTCGGCTCCAGTAGGGCCAGCCCTGGGCCCTGGGGCGGCGGGGGGAGAGTGGAGGTCACTCCCGTTCCCCCCGGAGTCCCGCCTGCATAGGGCTGTGGAAGGAAAGTTTGGGGTGCGGGAGACGTTACCCCAACCCTCCTCTCCCTGCCCACCAGTATTCGGCAGCTGGCAGGGAGCTTTAAAAGCACAGTTTTTACCCATCGCTTCACAAAGAAACTGATTACACACTACCATTCCAGAACACTCATTAATTCCACCTGGGACATTCCTCTCCTCGTTGCGTCATTAACCCCCATATTCTTGGGGGTATCCACACTCTCCGCCAAAGTACATCCCCACCGGCGCTGTCCTGGCCTTATTTCAGACCTTGCTTCTTCCTTCCAGACACCTACCCGCCCCCCATCCACTTAGTCCCGGGCTTCTCCGTCATCCCCCTTGGTTCCCAGCTTCCATTTCTTCCCCTCCCTCCAGGCGCTTTCCTTCTTCCAGACCTCCTCTGGACCTCTAGGCTCAGTTCCCTCTCCCAGCCCCTGACCCCAATAGAACCCCAGGCTCTCCCTCCCCGCCCCCTTCCCGCCGCCATTCCCAGGTCTTTCCCCAGTCCCTCCCCTTTCAGGCTCTGTACTCTAGGGCTCTTCCCAGGAATACCGCCTGGTCTCCGGGCCCTGTATCTTTATCCCACCAGCCCCCGGTGTATTCCCAGTTTCAAATCCTGTTTCATCATGCCCCTTCCACCCATGCCCCTGTTTATCCCGCACTCACCGTGCCCACCGGGTAGACCGGCACGTAAGCAGTGCAGGGCTGCAGCTGCAGGGGGTAGCCGGGCGCTACGTAGCCCCCCAGCGGCAGCGTGCCCACCGCCCCCGCGTGCGTGGGTACCACGAAGCCCGGGGCCTGGGCAGTCTGGG
>NW_007730824.1:104511-105200 GCF_000696425.1 Galeopterus variegatus | reverse complement strand
GGGGCGGGGCGGGGGGTTCGGCAGGGGGCTGGGGGGCATTGTACGGCGGTGGAGAAGTGTGAGGGACTGAATCCGGGAGGCCTGAAGGCGGTTGAGCCATGGAGAGAATAAGGGGAGAGATAAAACAGACAGTGATGAGATGAGGAGGGGTAAGGGGAGACACAGACAATCAGGGATGGAGAAAGAGTGGGAGAGACACAGAGAGAAAGAGAGATGGGTGAGAAGCCATCTCTCATTTGGGGGCAGGAGAGGGGTTGTATCTAGGCCATCTACTCCCCGCCCTCAATCTAGTTCTGAGGTCACAAATCTCCTCTGCTCCTCTTCCTTCTTTTTCAGCAACATGCACCCACAGAGCCAATCTCCTGTATTTGTGCTATGGCTGCCTTTGGGCTGGCCTATCTGAGTCAGTCCTGTGTGTATACATGGGTAGACATGCACCCTGTGTTGATGTGTGCTCAATTCAACAGTTGTGTAAACACATGCGGGATGACATGTTCCACTCTGCCTTTCCTTCAGTGGGGGGAAGGAGGGGGAGGGTGCCCTAGCCTCTCTGGGAGGCTCAGGACCTCTCAGGGTAAATAGAGAAGAGTTCTCTGGATTTTACTCCCTTGACAACCCCCATCTGATTATGTCTCCATATTTCCCCACTGGATGTCTCCATGTAAACCAGTAATTGTCCATCTGTCACT
>NW_007730824.1:97879-104362 GCF_000696425.1 Galeopterus variegatus | reverse complement strand
GGAGGGAGAGCGGGGGGTGGGGGGGGGAGCTTAAAGGGACCGAGGTGAGGGAGGGGGAACGCTTCAGACGTCCCCCCACTAGGTCTCTTTCCGCTCTCGGACCACCTCCTTCCTCCTCTCACCCCGGCATTCAAGCCCCTAGTTTGGGCTCCCTTGGAGTTGTCATGGAAACAAGGAGGCAAGACCAGGCGAGGGGGTTGGGACTAAGGGAAAGAAGGAGGGAGAGAGAACTCTGTAGACTCGCTGTAGTGATTATACTGTGGGAGGAATAGAGCAGGTTCTCTGTGGACTCAGTACCCCAGTTCTCTCCAGACGGGTTCACCCAGGCCGGTCTTCCCCTCCTCAGCTTCGCTCAGAGCTCCCTGCAAGCTGCCAAGATCTTCTCCCAGATTCTTAGCCCTCGTTCCTCCTCTTCAGAAGAGATTACTGTGTCAGAGAGAATTGTGCAGAGTTGAGAATTGCGATGGTCTGAAAAGTTTCCAGGGTACGGTGGATCAGCCACCTTGGCAGTAAAGTGGGAGGCTCAGATTTATAATTCAGGGGTAGCTGAGCCTTATAATTCAGGGAATTTATAATGCAGGGGGAAGAGGAACAGAGAGAGTTTGGGAAGATGCATAGATACCTTCTTCCTCAACGGTTAAGGAACTGAAGCGCTTTGGGAGAAGGAGGAGATGACTTAACTGCTCATTTCTGGCATCTCGGTTTGGGAATGTGTGCTTGTTCCCCTTCTCCCCTTTGCTTGTTGGGTTGCTTAGAGTTCCTGGGCCAGTCAGTGTTCAGACTCATTCCCTAAATCCCCCTACTCCGACCACCACCCCCGCCAAGACGCAGCTCCACCTCCTGCGTCGGCCGAGGCCAGCGTTATTGCCATCTTTTTATTTGCTAACTGCATCTTGGGAGCGCGTGGGTGGGGAGGGGGGTGAGATAGGCGGCGCACCGAGATTTACACCACTTGGGCGTATTGCAAAAACACAGCCAGAGGATCGTTGTTATATCCGCCCTCCACTCCCCTTCCTCCTCCCCATCTTTAGACTAGTACTTCCCAGACCTCGCCTGAGGCAGTCTGTCTTGGGGCTGTTTCTCCCTGTCCGTGTCCGAGCGGAGACTTCGGAGGCCCTCGCTTGAACCAGTCTCAGGCCCCAAAAATTTAGATCACGACCTCATACTGGTCATGCTGGTTTCTCAGGCGTTCTCGAGAACCCCTAACCCCTTACTCCTACTCCATCCTCACTCTACACAATTCCGAGCGCGAATTAATTGATTTCAGTGAGAGAGATGAGTTTAGACTGAGCAAAGACCTTGTGAACAGAGGGAGGGTCTCACGCTGATAGATCCTTTTCTCAAGGGAAACGTCTTTAAATGCTAAAAGTCCTAACAAGTAAAATCCCTAACTGGGCCCCAGGGTATCGAGTAGGGGTCACAGGCGCAGAGGTGCGGGCACCTGGACTTCCGGAGTCTGGATGGGGTGGAAGGTCTGGGACAGGAGCTCTGAGGGTCGGATTTTGGGGGTCGCTCAGGATGAGATTGGTTAGAATGACGCGGGCAGGAATCAGCACAGCCCCAGAGGCCCTCCGCCCCTTGTGGGGTGGGTCATTTATGGGGAGGGGAGCAGAGTAGGGCAGGAGAAACTGGGCCAGGCTGCTCTTCACTCGAGGGGCCTCAAGGACTCTCCGCGTCTCTGCAGACAAGGGCACTACACGCACTTCAGAATGAAGAGTTGTAAGGTGCCGGCCTGGGGAAGGCGGGCGGGCTGGGTTTGATGGTTACGCCCGGGCTCGCTCCAGCCTACCAGGCCAACCCCGCGAACCACAAAATGGGGACTACCTTTCCCCAGTCTATTCCCCCCCTCCCCCGCCCCTTGGAGACGGAGAACTTCTTGTTCTGCTTCGGAGCCTCACGCCTCCACTGGGAAGAGGGGCGGTTGAAGGCGGGGAAATCGGAGCCTAGGGTCGCTGGGAGCAGGGGGACCGGGAGAGGCCTTCTTTCAATCCCCAGGTATGTTTGCTCCCTCTCTCTCTCCCCCACCGGCCTAAATGGATCGCTCCGCCTATTCCCTCCCCATCTCCTGGGGCGCAATGGAATGTTCCGTTGCCCCTCCGGTCTCAGGCCTGCGTTGCGGGGGACGCTCGCACCGTTGCTAGGGAAAGCCCCGGACGTGACGGCTTTCCGCGACCCCGAGCAGCCCTCCTCCCGCCCCTCGCGATCCGTCCTTCCCCGGCGCGCTCTTTTACACCCTTCCCCTCCCCCTTGGGTTCCAGACTTGGGAGAAGTAAACAGCGGGTGGAGGAGGCCTACGGACCCAGGCCAGGTGGGAGCTTGCACTCTCCAGGGGGCCTGGGCTGCTGCTCAGGGGTCTTGCAAAACTCTGGGTTGTGCCTGGCTGGGGTGATTGATGCTTTCGGAAGATCCTGGGCCTAGAGACCAAGTCCCGGAGCTCTGAGTTTGGGGCGGGACTTAGGTTGCGCGTTGGTGCGTCAACGTGGGAGGGGGGTGTGTTTGTTGGGAGAGGACTGGAGTAAGTTGAAAGTAGGCTATTTTGTGACAAGGACATGATGCGGGAGGAGGAGGCTTGATGCCGGGCGTCTGTTCCGAGGGGAAGGGGTGTCATCTCTCTCACAGGCCCTCATCGCCCGCTTCTCAGGCGGGAGCATGCTGAGGCTCTGGGGGCAGCGGCTCCCCTCGGTGTGGGTCCTGCTCCTGCTACCGTTCCTGCCGCTGCTGCTGCCCGCGGTCCCCGCGCCGCACCGCTCTTCCTACAAGCCGGTCATCGTGGTGCACGGGCTCTTCGACAGTTCGTACAGCTTCCGCCACCTGCTGGAATACATCAACGAGGTCTGGCAGGGGACACCCGGGTGGAGGGCATTGGAGTTGTTTACAGTGGCTGGGGAGGGAGATCGAGGAACTTAATGCCACCCCTCTGGGCCTGCCCAGCTCCTCAGGGAGCTGGTGCTGGCATGGGGAAAGTTGGGGGAAGGGATCCCTGATTCTAGCAGGGCACGATAGGCATGTGGACGCTGGTCAGGGGGTGGTGTGTGCGGGCTTTATAGCCCATCCCTGGTGGCTGCATTGCCCCCTTCCCACAGACACACCCCGGGACTGTGGTGACAGTGCTCGATCTCTTCGATGGGAGAGAGAGTTTACGGCCCCTGTGGGAACAGGTGCAAGGGTTCCGAGAGGCTGTGGTCCCCATCATGGCAAAGGCCCCGCAAGGGGTACATCTCGTCTGCTACTCGCAGGGTAGGTGACTCCCCTCCCCAACTCCTAAGCCCTGAGGCTTGATCCTTACCTGAGAGATGCTCCCTAGTGTCCCCTTTTCTGAACCACATTGCTCCAGCTGAAGCTCTGATACCTGAGCCCTTCCTTCTGACTTCCTTCAGCACCTGGGTCTTTTCTCTGGGTCTTGAATGTGGGGGGGGCTCCCTGCACTGTTGTCCCTTCTTTCCCCCATGGTTCTTTGACTTATGGGCTAATGGGGCAGTTAAAAGCATCCTGGAGTTAAGAGTCATGAGGCCCAGAATCTAATTCTTGCTTTGTCACTTACATTATGTATAATGTGTGACTTTTGGCACAGGGTGTGCCTGCCTTCTCTAAGCCTCAGTATCTTTTATGTACAGTGTGGTGGGGGGCTGTTGGCCTGGCTGTCCTTAAGGCCCTGCCCAATGTGGTGTTTTGCCTACAGGGGGTCTCGTGTGCCGGGCACTGCTCTCTGTCATGGATGATCACAATGTGGATTCTTTCATTTCCCTCTCCTCTCCACAGATGGGACAGTATGGAGGTGAGTGGGCACTCTGGGCTCCATAGAAGGCCCTGAGTTTTGGGGGCACAGAGGTTTGTGGCCACTTGGCACTGCCGTTCTTTTGCCAGACACAGACTATTTGAAGTGGCTGTTTCCCACCTCCATGAGGTCTAACCTGTATCGGATCTGCTATAGCCCCTGGGGCCAGGAATTCTCCATCTGCAACTACTGGCACGGTGAGTGGGGGATGTTGAACTGGGGCCTCTGTGGAGAGGGTACTGTGGAGGGTAGGGCTTGCTGTTTTCCACCTCTACCATAACCAACAGCAATGATGACAATAATGATAACATGTTTATTGAGCACTTACTATTTAAACAGGTTTAAAGTACTTTGTGTGTAGTACCCTGTTGCCTAAGAGAGTATAGTCTGATACGGGGGTTGGCAAATCTTTTCTGTAAAGGGCCAGATAATAAGTATTTTTGGCTTTGTAGGCCATATAGTCTCTGTCATAACTACTCAGTTCTGCTGTTGTAGTGTGAAGGCAGTCATAGACCATATGTAAATGAATGTTTCTGTGTTCCAGTAAAACTTTGTTTGCAAAAACAAGTGGCAGGCTGGATTTGGTCCATTGGTTGTAGTTTGCCAACCCCTAGCGTAGTGTTTAAGGTTGTGGATGCTGGGGCTAGAGTTTGAGGCCTGGTGGTGCTGGGTGACTTTGGGCAAGTTACTTAACCTTTCTTTGACTCAGTTTTCTTATCTGTAAAATAACAACATAGCATATACCTCACAGGGTGGTTGCGAGGATTAAATAAATTAATGAATGTAAGGCACTACTTTGAACAATACTTGGCTCATAGTAGGTGCTAGATAAAAGTGTTTGCTGTCATGTTTACAATTATTATTATTATTATTATTATTCCTTTAGGCAGCTGGTCACTACAGGGATCAACCCTGGACCTTGGTTTGCTTTTTGGTTTTTTTGGCTGAGACATTTATTTTCAGCATTAAAGGATGGGTCGATCATTCTGACCCCCTCTGAATTCCTTTTTCTTTTTTCTTTTTTAAAGATGACCGGTAAGGGGATCTTAACCCTTGACTTGGTGTTGTCAGCACCACGCTAACCCAGCGAGCAAACCGGCCATCCCTATATGGGATCCGAACCCGAGGCCTTGGTGTTATCAGCACCACACTCTCCCGAGTGAGCCACGGGCCGGCCCCCTTTTTCTTTTTTTGGTGGGTGGCCAGTTTGGGTATCAGAACCCTTGATCTTGGTAATAACACCACACTAACCAACTGAGATAACCTGCCAGCCCTGCCTCTGAATTTCAATAGACTAATTTATGGAAAAGTTTCCTGACTTGGAATTACAAAGAGCCCATAGGCAGGGTGGGTCCCTACTCCAGGAACCAACACTTGTGTGTTGACAGGAGAGCTCCTAGCACATTTCCCACTTTGCTTCTTTAGAAAAGCAAAAAAGTCAATTAAAATATTAAAAAAACAGCGGATCGAGGTTCTTCCCTGCTATTGCTATTATATTGCTATCTACCTTGACTATTACTGTAGCCTCCTGATAGGTCTTCCAACCTCTGGTCTTGCCTCTCCTCCCTGCTTCTCTATCTTTCTAACTGATGTTTGTACCCAGACCCCCATCATGATGACTTGTACCTCAATGCCAGCAGCTTCCTGGCTCTGATTAATGGGGAAAGAGACCATCCCAATGCCACTGGTAAGATGCCAGGTTCCAACCTGGGTCCCCTTTTCTGCTTCCCTGACCCCCTGTGTTCCTCTCTGCAACCTGGCCTGACTTAAGCAGCTGACTCAAGCTCTCTTCTTCCCACCCTGTAGCTTGGCGGAAGAATTTTCTTCGTGTGGGCCGCCTGGTGCTGATTGGAGGCCCTGATGATGGTGTTATTACTCCTTGGCAGTCCAGGTAATAAGGGACTGTGTGGCCTGAGATTGGCTAAAAACATCCCCTTCCCCCATAGAGCTATGGCTGGGTCTGGAGCTCACAGACCCCTCAAGCCCATTGGCCAGACTGGGTCACAATCCCTTCATATGCAGGTCTACGACCTAGATAACTGGAAGAAAGGTCCTTGGAGCCTTGGTTGAAGAAAGATTAGTCTTTATTTCTGCGCACGCACACACGTATGTCTAGGAGCTAGGCAGTCCAAAGAGAAACTCAGAAACTCAACTGCTACCAGCAAAGTCCAAAGAAAAACTGAGCAGCTGCCAGTAAAGTAAACATGCTCTTTTTAGACGTGAGCTCTCTGCCGGCCCTGAACTGCTGCTCCACACACACAATTTGTTTACAAAGAATGTGCTGCACCACACCCAACCAGACCTGAGGTGAGGGGGCCTGACCAAGCTATTCTATTTTCCCAACAATCCACCCCTTCAGGGTCCCTCGCCATACAATCTATTCCACGATGTTCCCTTAGCAAGGATAAATGACCATTACATTTATATAACCTGTTGTCTGTTCAATGCCTTAAGGCTTGTAGTTCTGTCCTTTTAACTATTAGCTGCATATGTCTGGTTGGTAGTCATCATTGGTGTGATTTTCCATGGGAATCTTGTAGTCATACTGATGGGAAGTTCAACGCACATTCAGTAGGCCAACACACCGATCACGTGACTCTGGTGCAGTTCCTGCAGCCACAACACTATGGGTGAAAAGACAGAAGGGTTATTGGTACCAATAGGGGAAGTTCTCAGCCCTCTGGTAAGACACATGCCAGTTTGCCATC
>NW_007730824.1:96374-97347 GCF_000696425.1 Galeopterus variegatus | reverse complement strand
ATCTTGTAGTCATACTGATGGGAAGTTCAACGCACATTCAGTAGGCCAACACACCGATCACGTGACTCTGGTGCAGTTCCTGCAGCCACAACACTATGGGTGAAAAGACAGAAGGGTTATTGGTACCAATAGGGGAAGTTCTCAGCCCTCTGGTAAGACACATGCCAGTTTGCCATCCTGAAAAAGGATGGTTGCAGGAATAGGTATCTTACCTGGTTTATGATACCATACTTTATCTGCTAACACTTTTGGATTTGTAGGTTCTACATGTAATAGAATAGGGGAACTCATAATTGGCCATAATGATAATACAAATGTGCCCTTTAGAATAGAGTGCTTATCTGTTTCAGGCCATGTTACCTTTACTTGAGGAGGCCAGGTACTTGTCACCCAGGGTGAAACTTGCAAGCCTTCCTCTAATCCTTTTCCCCAAGGCTGTATTAGACTTACCCAGCATATATGGGGGGCTTTTATTCCCCAAGGCCATTCCCATTGTACTGTCTGTCCCTGTTGCAAACAGGTTGGGACCGGTAAGAGAATATTTCCATTCTTGCCATATCCTGTCAACTACACCAATTGTAGAACCTAGGGCTGGGTCTGGAGCTCACAGACCCCTCAAGCCTGTTGTCCAGACTGGGTCACAAACCCTTCACATGCAGGTCTATGAGCTAGGCAACTGGAAGAAAGGTCCTTGGAGCCTTGGTTGAAGAAAGAGTGGTGTTTATTAACACACACGCACGCACGCATGCACATACATCTAGGTGCTAGGCAGTCCAAAGAGATACTCAGAAACTCAACTGCTATCAGCGAAGTCCAAAGAAAAACTGAGTGGCTGCCAGCAAAGTAAACATGCTCTCTTTTTAGTTTTGTTGCTATTCTTGTGTGCTGGAGAGTCGTGTGGAGCAGTGGCCCTGAACTGCTGGCCGGCAGAAAGCTTGCATCTAAAAAGAGAGCATGTTTACTTTGCTGGCAG
>NW_007730824.1:93172-94894 GCF_000696425.1 Galeopterus variegatus | reverse complement strand
TCATGAGTGATCTGAAATGTCACCTGAGCTGCTTTAGTCACTCAAATATTTTTGAGCACTATGGGTCCAGGCACTGTTCTGGGCCCTGGAGATGCAGTGGTAAATAAAAGAGAAGTTCCTGGTGTTAGGTAGCTTACATTCTAGTTGGGGAGACAGATAATAAATGTAAATATATATGTCAGGTGATAATAAAATAAGGCAGGGGGAAGGATTAGATGATGACTGTGGCTTGTTTTGTTTTTTGTTTTTCTGGCAGCTAGCCAGTACAGGGATCGAACCCTGGACCTTGGTGTTATCAGCACCATGCTCTAACCAAATGAGCTAACCAGCCAGCTCTGGGGCCTGTTTTAAATAGTGGCAAGTTCTCCTGGGAGAGTTGACATTTGAACAGAGATTGAAGGAAGTGAAGGAGGGAGTTGCCCAGGGTGGAGTAGTACCTGCAAAGGCCCTGGGGCATGCATGAGGAATAAGGAAGCCAGTGTGGCTAGAGCACAAGGAGCTTGGGAGAGGGTGAGAAGGTAAAAGGTAGCAAGGGACCAGTTAAATGACATCAAGCCTTTGTTGGCCAAAGGCTGCCCTTGATTTTTTTTTCTTTTTCTTTCCTTTTTTTTTGGGGGGGGGGGGGGGGGGGGGGCNCTCCAACCCATCTCCCCCACATGCCCAGCTGTGCCTCACCTCTATGCCTTTCCTCTGCTGTTTTGCTTGGGACAGCCTTCTCCAGGATCATTGCTGGGAAACCTTTGTTGATGCTGTAAAACTAGGATAGTGGCCTCTCCTCTTTGCTCCCACAGTCCACTGGACTTAACACTGTTAGCATTTCTTCAGTTATTCAGGGCCAGTGTCCACTCAGTCCATGCCAGTTAAATATTCCTTTTTTTTTTTTTTGGTGGCTGGCCTGTAGGAGTATCCAAACCAAAGACCTTGGTGTTATGATGCTATGCTCTAACCAACTGAGCTAACTGGCCAGCCCAGTTACATATTCTTCAAGTAAAAAACTTTAAGACCTTTTTATTTTGAAAGAATTTCATAATTAAGAAAAGTTACCCAGGGCCGGCCTGTGGCTCACTCGGGAGAGTGCGGTGCTGATAACACCAAGGCCACGGNCCTGGCAATGAGGCCCTTTGATTTTTTATTGAGTGAGACAGGAAGGCACTGGAGGGTTTTGAGTGAAGGAGTGACAACCCTCACTATGTTGTAATAGTAAAATGGTAAGGGATGGGTTTTATATACATTATCACAATTCACATCTACAACAACCCTATGAATGATAGTAATAGCTTATGGTTATATAGGATTTTTATACCCCAAGTCACTGTTTTAAGTTTTCATGTATTAGCACATTTATTTAATCCTCACAAGAACCCTATGGGGTAATTACTATTATCTTCATTTGTCATATAAGGAAGATTAGATGCAAAATGATTAAATAACTTTCCTACATTCATAGGAGTTAGTAAGTGGGGAGATCAGGCTATCTGGCTCTTTACCACAATGTTTTAATTCCTCTCTGTGAAGGAGGTATTCTCATATAGGATAATAATTAACATCTCAACCACACACAGTGGGGAATGTGGCAGAGCTGGGGCTCACGTCCAGACCTATGTGCCCCTATTGCTTTCCTACACCTCCTGAAATCCAGCCCCTCAACATGGCCTCTGGGCCTCCAACCCATCTCCCCCACATGCCCAGCTGTGCCTCACCTCTATGCCTTTCCTCTGCTGT
>NW_007730824.1:65909-91708 GCF_000696425.1 Galeopterus variegatus | reverse complement strand
AATGGGTTGTAGACCTGATGTCTCTTTACCCCTAGAAATACTACAGTATTTCCTATAAACAGGACAATCTTTACATATATACAATATAATTATCAAAATCAGGAAATTAACATTGATACAGTACTCTTATTCATTGTTCCAATTGTCCATATAGGAAAAAAAAAGTCTAGTGCATAATGCAACCCAGTATCATGTGTTGCATTTAGTTGTCATGTCTCCTTAGTTCCTTTTAATGTGCAGTAGTTTCTCAGCCTTTGTCCTTGACATTATTTATTTATTTATTATTTTTTATTCTGGCTGGCCAGTATGGGGATCAAACCCTAGACCTATGTGTTATCAGCACCATGCTCTGACTAACTGAGCTAACTGGCCAACCCCATGACATTGATATTTTTGAGGCATATGGACCTGCTACTTTCTAGAATATCCCTCCATTTGGATTTGTTGGATATTTCCTCGTGATTAGATCCAAGTTAAGCATTTTTGACCGGAATTCTATAGAAGTGATGCTGTAGCCTCAGTGTATCACGTCATGAGGTACATGACATCCAGAGTGTCCTCCCTGCTGCCTGTCTCCCCAACAGGTGTGATTTCCTGAAGGACCACAGCCCACCTTGGTTTTCTCCATCTCTTCTGATAACCTTCCTCAAATCTCTTTGTAGCTTTTTTGGTTTCTACGATGCAAATGAGACGGTCTTGGAGATGGAGGAGCAGCTGGTGAGTCCTCTGGATTACTTCCCCTCTCTTCATCCACGAGCCCACCTCATTCTGGAGCCCTCCCTGCCACTGACCCCCAAGCTGAAGGGTTCACCTTGTGGGGAGGGGAAGAGGGCCCAGGACACCAGCAGTAATTCACTTTGTCTCCTTGTGTCTTTTCTTCCATGCTTCTGTGCCGCTTCGCCCACCTGGAAGGTTTATCTGCGGGATTCTTTTGGGTTGAAGACTCTTTTGTCTCGGGGGGCCATAGTGAGGTGTCCAATGGCTGGGATCTCCCACACGGCCTGGCACTCCAACCGCACGCTGTATGAGACCTGCATTGAACCTTGGCTTTCCTGAGGACATCCTCAGGGGTCCCCAGGAACACTCTAGCCCAGAGACCAAGTGGTGGCCTTGGAAAGCAGATGTCAGGTTCTGGTGTGCCTGTGACCACCTCATTGCTCCCACACTGCCCCCCACCAACCAGGGCTCCCAGAACTCTCCTTCTATGTTCCTCTGTGAATGACAAGTCCTGGTCTCCCCTACCTCATGTCCTCTCGTTTGGGGGATTGCTCCATGCTCTCTCTTTTTCCCAAGGCTGAGGCTGGGAAATGAGAAACCAGGTTTTTAACTTGTGGCTGCTCCTGCTGCTGCTGTTCCTCTGTATCTGGCTCTACAGGAGGAGAACTCAGCCCCTGCCCACCACAGGGGTCTCCTTCCAGGCCGCTCAGGACATTTTTAGCTTCTGTTCTTCTCATGTTCCTTTTTTTCTCTGAACTCCCCTGTTGTCAGCCCTCCCAACCCCCAAGAGGGACTACCCATGGGGGTGGGGTTCTGAGGCTCCCCTGTGGGGACAGTTCCGTTCTTGAAGTGTCAGTGTTGGGGAATATCTGTGGCCTGTGAGGCCCATCTCAGGTTTGGGGATCCCCCAGTCCCTATGATCAGTGTTGGGGTACCCCCTGGGAGCCTAGTTTGAGGCCCCAGCCCCTCTTTTAACTACTCTTGAATGGGTGTTACCCCTGTATTTATGGAAATAAAGTTCCATTTCCTCAGTGTGGCTTGGCTCACTTCCAGGTGAAGGGGACCTGGCTCCCCAAGGAGGGTGGGGATGGAGAGTTGCCTGGTCTGGGGTGGGGACCCCCTTGGTGTTTCCGCTCTCTCAATGCCCATTCTGTATGGGTTCCTGATTCTCTGCGGGTTCTTTTCCTGCTGAAGACAATTCTCTTCCTGTCCCTGCCTAAGATTGGGGGTGCTGAGCCTGGGGCTCCAGTGGTTTGGACTTCAGCCTCATGGATGGAATGTGCCTGCCACCCCCAGGCTAGAAGAGGGGGCTGAGGGTCAGGGTGGGCATTTATCGCTTGGTGTTTCCGCTCTCTCAATGCCCATTCTGTATGGGTTCCTGATTCTCTGCGGGTTCTTTCCTGCTGAAGACAATTCTCTTCCTGTCCCTGCCTAAGATTGGGGGTGCTGAGCCTGGGGCTCCAGGGGTTTGGACTTCAGCCTCATGGATGGAATGTGCCTGCCACCCCCAGGCTAGAAGAGGGGGCTGAGGGTCAGGGTGGGCATTTATCGCGCCCCTTTTCTATCTTTGTAGGCCAGAGTTGGGTGAGGGGTGGACAATGAGCCTCCTCTTCCTTGAAAGAAGGAATTTTGGCTGAGACAATAGGGCCCTGTCTGCTCTGGCATGGGGGGCGGTGTCTGAGTCAACTCTCTTCCCCTCCCAAGCCCTAACAAACGTCATTAAGAGATGGGGGCAATTTTCCCCTTGGTGCTCCCAGCTGCCCTCTGCTCCTTTGTGAGGACTTGCCCTTCTTTCTTCAGTAATCTTGTCTTTTCTCCCATGACCTTACCCTATTTGTTTCTTGCCAGCTCTGTCTCTCCCCCTGCCCCCTAACTCTCCCCCAGTCTCTGTTGAGTTGAAGGTGGTGGATGGGGGAGGGCTGGGGTAGTGGTCGTGTTACAGACCCATTAGGTGCTGCTGATTTGGAAATGGGGGGCCTCAGAGGGATGGGAAAATACTTATAGGAGGCCCTTTGCTGGGGTCGGGGTGAGGGGAGTGGGATTTGACCCCACTGAACTGACCAGGCTGGAGCTAAGGCTTGTGGGAGGGGGCAGGAATGGGAGGACCCTGTCTGGCCCAGCCCTTGCTCTCCTTTCCAGCCAACCCTGGCCCACCCACCAGTCTGAGCTGCTGCTGCTGAGGCTGATCTGTCTGAAGTCTCCCAGGGGGACGGGAAGCCAGGTGGTAATTGGGGGAGGGGAAGGCAAGTGGCAAGAGAATGTCAGTGGGGAAGAATGGGAGTCACTCAGAGCCTAGGGTGGGTGTGGGTTGGAGAGCATTGTGAGTGAGGGGTGTGTGTCTGGGGTGTATGTGATGGTGTGGATGTGTGAGAGGAGCAAGAATGTGTTTAGGGTAGGGCATTTCCAGGTGCAAGGTGTGAGGGTGTATATCTGTGGTTTTGGAGGTATGAAGATTAAGTTATAAGGGGATGTTAGAGATAGGAGGGTCATGAGGGGAGGGTTAACTATGCGTGTGTACCTCCAGGTTGTGCAGAGAGAACTAGGAATGGAAAGGGAAAGATTAGAGGGGCGTTGGTGGGAGTGTGTTGAGGTGTGAGCCTGTATGAATGCTGAGTGGATCATGACATGCTAAAGACAGGATGGTATTAGTTAAATGTACGTGCAGGTGTAGACAATCCTGGTGGCTAGTATGTAAAAGTGAGTGTCCTGACTCCCCTTAGAGGGCACCAGCAGACTGCTCTTGGAGGGGCTGGGTCTGGAGAAGTTAATAGGAGATGGGAAGGGCATCCATTTAACCTCTTCTTGCCTGCAGCCCACGGAGCCTGGAGTCAAAAAGAATCATGGGGTCTGGGGCTGAGCTGTGCACTCTCTTAGGCGGACTGTTGTTCCTCCTGCTACTGATGTCAGGCGAGGGGGCCAAGGATGAATCCCTCAAAGAGAGGTGACAACAGAAGGGGTGGGATGCGGGGTGAGGTCTTCACAGGAGCCTTCTGCTGGGGTTGGGGCTACACAAGAGGTGACACAAAAGTGGAAAGTTTAGAATGGGGGCGAGAAGTTGTTGCCTCCAGTGGGGACTCAGTGGCCCCTTGAGGGAAATGGGACTCCTGGCTCCCCAAAGCCTGGCTCACTCAATGTCTCCCACCTCCTCCTCTGGCATGAATGCAGTCAAGGGGTCTGCTCTAAGCAGACACTGGTGGTCCCGCTCCGCTACAACGAGTCCTACAGCCAACCGGTGTACAAGCCCTACCTGACCCTGTGCGCTGGAAGGCGCATTTGCAGCACCTACAGGTGAGGGTGGCGAGCTGGGACTCCCAAGAACCCCGACCAGGACCCGTATGCTGGGTTCAGAGCCGGGCGCTGTGTTCCAGGACCACGTACCGCGTGGCGTGGCGAGAGGTGAGGCGGGAGGTGCAGCAGACTCACGCCGTGTGCTGCCAGGGCTGGAAGAAGCGGCACCCGGGGGCGCTCACCTGCGAAGAAGGTGAGGCTGGGTCTTCCAGACCCTGGGGGAGGTGTTCCCGGCGGAGCTGGGAAGCCAGGCCGTTCGGGTCTGAGCCCCCCTTCCTCCGCCCCCAGCCATCTGCGCCAAGCCTTGCCTGAACGGAGGCGTCTGCGTTCGGCCGGGCCAGTGCGAGTGCGCCCCGGGCTGGGGAGGGAAGCACTGTCACGTGGGTGAGTCGGCTTGCCCTCTGCCCAGCGGTGGCGCCTGGGCCTCCCTAGCCAGCCGGGCGCCTGCCCCGCCCCGCTCTCAGCCCCCTTTTTCCTGGTAATTAGACGTGGATGAATGCAGGACCGGCGTCACCCTCTGCTCGCACCATTGTCTCAACACGGCGGGGAGCTTCACATGCGGCTGCCCCCACGGCCTGCTGCTGGGCCCAGACGGGCACACCTGTGCGGAGGGGTCCCCGGAACGCCCAACTAGTGCCAGCATCCTCAGTGTGGCCGGTGAGTGAGCGGGAGGACGGGAACACGGGAAGGATCCGGGGCCGCGGCAGGGGCCGGCTGTGGTCACACTCCCGTTCTCCTTTGTCCTAGTTCGGGAGGCGGAACAAGATGAGCGCGCACTGAGGCGGGAGATTCGCGAGTTGCGAGGGCGCCTGGAGCGGCTGGAACAGGTGAGGGGAGGCTCCTGGGACCAAGCCGGCCTATATCTCCAATACCCTGAGGCGGTTGTGCCTTTGCAGTGGGCTGGTCAGGCCGGGGCCTGGGTCCGAGCTGTGCTTCCCATGCCACCCGAAGAGCTGCAGCCAGAACAGGTGGCCGAACTGTGGGGCCGGGGCGACCGGATCGACTCTCTCAGCGACCAGGTGCTGCTGCTGGAGGAGAGGCTGGGTGCCTGTGAGTCTTCATGCTCCTCTTCACCACGACCCCTATGCCCCCAACAACTTTCCCCACCATTCTCTTCCGGGATCCTGTCCCCTGCCCAGGAATTCCACTTATTGTTGGGTGAGAGTGGCAGTACTGCCCACGCCAGGCTGGAGGTAGCCCCTACAGACCACAGCCACTGTGTCTGCCTATTTCCTTGTAATTAACCAGGTTCCTGTGAGGACAACAGCCTGGGCCCTGGTCTCAATCATCGATAAGGAGCAAACGCAGAGCCCCTGCCCCCTAATTTATACAGAAACTGGACCCACTAATCCTCTGGGATTGGCTGACTGGAAGTTGCAGATAAGGCTATCAGCCACCAGGGAGCAATGAGCAATGGACACTTCAGAGAGCTGAAGAAAGGAGGAAAGCGGCTTGGCCCACCCCTGAGTCATCTGGCTGGGGGTAGGTTGCCTGGGCTAGGATTCCTTCTTCAACTCCTTAAAAAATGCAACCAGCAAGCACCCAGAAGGAGGAAAGCGGCTTGGCCCACCCCTGAGTCATCTGGCTGGGGGTAGGTTGCCTGGGCTAGAATTCCTTCTTCAACTCCTTAAAAAATGCAACCAGCAAGCACCCAGATCTCTCTCTCTCTCTCTCTTTATTCTCGGTTTCTTGCTGTTATCCAGATAATTAATAAAAACCAACCAACCACACAAAACTGGGTCCCACCCTCTTCTTTTGTTCCCAGCCTACCTCTCCAATTGTGGGAACAGGTCTGGAGTGGGAGGCAGGGAGCATTTAATGCCACCAGGAGGAAATGAAAACTGGCTCAGAGAGGGGGAAGCCTCAAATGAGAAATAAATTAAAAGCCCTCCTATCCCCTCCAGCCAGGATTCAGTTCCTTTCCCCAACTCCCCAGGGGGAAGTGAGTGCAGCACCTGAGGTCTGCCTCTTCCCCTTGCATCTGGTTAGAATGGTACAGCGGGGCTGCAGGGGGCTGGGTGGGGCCAGGACCACTGAAGAACTGTACCATAGGGACGGGGAAGCAGAAATGTGGAGACCAAACTGGCTTCCAGGAGTACGTGTGACCCTGGGCATCTGGCAAGTGCAGGAATGAGACCTCTGAATTAGAAGAGTCTAGCCCCCACTGACAGGAGGCTCCACTGCAAGGGAGGGTGGAGGTGCTGTGGAAAGTCCCCAGGATGAGCTCGGGAGTATTCCAACTATCAGTGGCCTTTCTGGCCACACCCTACCCCAGACCTGCTCAGAGCCCTCACCCGAGGTGAAGCGGCGCTCCTTCTTGCAGTAGAAGTCTTGATAGGAGGACATGACTATGGGGACAATGGGAACCTGGGGAAGGGGTAAAATGGATCAGTCCACAGCTCCCTTCTGAGACCCCCCACAACAAGCCTCTGCCCAGAGAGGAAGGAATGGTGGCAGGCAGGGACTGAGCAGCAGAAAGGAAGCAGTAATCACCTGGGCCTGCACTGCAAGATGGAAGGCTCCACGTTTGAAGGGCAGCATGGAGCCATTGTGGTTTCTTGTTCCTTCAGGAAAAACCCAGACCCTCACCTGGGAGAGAAAGAGTCAAGGAAGATAAACACATATGGAGGAGTCAGAGTGGGTGCAATGCAGTAATGGGACCTCTAAGGCCCACTGGCCCTACATATCAGTTTTATTTACAACTATCCTACTCCCCTGCCCTCTAAGCCCCCATTTCTCCAGGATGACTCACGTCCTGGGTGAGCAGGGTCTGGGCAACCTCAGACATGACACTGATGGCATCCCCTGTGCGCTTCCGGTCGATGAAGATGACTCCTGCTAGCCAGCAGGCGAGCCCAGCAGAGCCAGCCCACAGTAGCTCACGCTTGGCAATGGGCACACAGCGGCCTGGCAGTACTTCCATCATCCCTTGGGCAGAGGCGGGGGTGGAGTGAAGATCGGGGTGGAAGCAGTGTGTCACAGCAGGCAGCCCACCTCACCCAGGCCATCACCCACACTAGTAGGAACTGGAGATAAAGGAGGGGACTGGGAAGGGGGAGCCACGAGTGAAGGAAAGGGTGACTAAAGGTATATGTACCGTGCTTATCAGCACCACACTCTCCCGAGTGAGCCACGGGCCGGCCCCCAGGCCATCACCCACACTAGTAGGAACTGGAGATAAAGGAGGGGACTGGGAAGGGGGAGCCCCGAGTGAAGGAAAGGGTGACTAAAGGTATATGTACCGTGCTTATGAGGGCAGCCCTACTGTAGGGAAAGAAGGTCTGAGGAGGGACGGTGAAGAGTAACATCCCAGAGGAGGGGGAGTTGAGGATCTCTAGGGGAGGAGATTCTGGGAAAGGCTCTAGGAGAGAAGGCATGGTTCAGGGAGATGTGTCTTGTAATGGGGCCTCACCAAGCAGGTCAAGGGAGCTCTGGTGGTTGGAGACAACGACATAGGGCTGTGAGGGAGGGAAGTGGTGAGCCCCTCGCACCTCCACTCGGATTCCGTACAGGTATTTGATGTGGAGCAGCATTAGACGCAAGATCCTGTGGGGTCATGGCAAGGGGTCCAATGGGATCCACTGATGTCCTCCTGCATGCCTTAGCTACCCCCACCCTTTGGTCTTTCTGGCTAACTTTGCAGTCCCCTCCCTCTTCCCTGTCTCTGGGCTCTCAGTCCCTTCTACACACATTGTACCCCATCCCCCCACATCCACTACTCACTTCTCACCCTTAGGTTCCCTCATCACCCACCACCCCTGCCCCTCACTTCATGTTCTCAACGTTGCGTCCTCGCACAGCACACACAGGAATGGCGAGTACAGCCAGGAAGAGGATCCAGCCATTGTAGAAGGCCATCTTGAAGAAGTACTTGGCACTGGGGCTGCAGAACCACAGTGTGGGCAGCAGGAAGAGCAGCAACAGTAAGAGCAGCAGCAGCACCGTCCATGCCCCGGGCCACAGCTCCATTCTGGTCACCTGCAGGGAATGGGGCAAGGGAGAGTCAGCCTGGTTCCCAGAGGGGAGCAGGGTGGGCAAGACACAGAAGGCCAGGCTGCTGCAGGTGTTATGAGGACAAGGGCCAAAGATACAGGGTGGGGGCAGGGCTCCTGTTCAAACCTTCCCAAGAATACTCTCTAGGATGGGGGTGGTGGGGTTAGGGAGCTCTCCCACCCCTCTCCCTGAAGGCTCAGGTATATTCAGACAGACAACAGACATGAGACATGGATAACCACAACACACAGATACATGATAATAAAATAACAATACTAATGATAGTAAAGGTCTTATGGTCTCTACCTGCGCTGTGTAATACAGTAGCCACCAGCCACATGTGGCTACTGAGCACTTGAAACGTGGCTAGTCTGAATTGAGATGTACTGGAAATATAAAATACACATCATATTTAAAAGACTTTGAAAAACAGAATGTAAAATATCCCATTAATCTTTTATACTGATTACATGTGAAATTATAATCTTTGGGATATATTGGGTTCAGTAAAGTATTATTATTAAAATTAATTTCATTCTTTCTTTTTAGCTTTTTTAATGTGGCTACCAGATAACTAAAAATTACATATGTGGCTTACATTATATTTCTGTCGGACAGCACTGGTCTATACACTATGTTAAGCCCTTAAACATGAGCCACACAATAATCTATAACGTACTATTATTATTTACATTTTATAGAAAATAGGTATAGAGAAGTTAAATAACTTACCTGAGGTCATACAGCTCCTAAGCAGTAGTTTCTAGATTAAACCTAAGCAGCCTGTGTTCCTAAGTACTCAGTTACGCTGGCACGTGTATGTATATATACATACACGTACCCAGCAGACAATAGTGTAATGACAAAACACCCACAGACATACACCCAATGGCTGAATGACAAGAATAAAGGCTCATGTCACTAATGCAGACACACACAGCCACACAAAGAATGACACACACACACACACACACACACACAAATATACTATCACACCCAGTGACAGATAAAGGAATGTAAATGCATAACCTAGAAAAATCCCTCTCCACGCAGGCGAACTTCCCCATTCTCAGATAAACCCATGGACATATGCAGAGTAGATACATACACCAATCCTGCCTCCATAAACAGACAAACAAAATCCCACTATCCCCTTCCCTTTCTTCTAGTGACACAGGAGGCAATTTGGACAGGCAGGTACTGTGCGTAAGGCCTCACCAAATGAAAATAGGAGGGCAGAAAGTGTAAGGGACATCACACCACCTTCCCTGGGAGAGGAAAGGGCTCAAGAGGAAGAGGTGCAGGCACATAGAACCTGTCTTCTAGGTTCTTCCTCCTTCCTCCATTCTGTCCCCTGCTGGGGGCAGGGTCACAATTCACAAGAAGGGTGTTCAGGCAAATACCTGTCACTCCCATGGAGGCCACGGGCACTTCCTTCCCATGACAGGAAAGGCTGTGCTCAAAGGTAAGCCCATTGCCAAGTGTGAAGGTAACAGGCAATGGAGGAAACAGGAGACACTGCCAGCTTGAAAACAGTAGGCTTTCTGAGCTGCTCCATCCTACTGCCCCTGAAAGTTCAGACCAGCATCGCTTCTCCCTGGACTATTTGCAGTAGGCTCCTAACTCTTTCCCTCCAACCTTCCACATTGCAACCAGAGATTTTTTTTTTTTTTTTTTGATAAGGGATGCCACAGAGATTTTTCTGTAACGCAAACTTGAGCATCTCCCTGTCTTGCCTCAAGGCCTTTCCTCACAAGTTGACTTCTTACATCTTCATCAACATTCCCACAAAAGCCTCCAGTCAAACTGGTTTACTTCAGTTCCTCAGAGACACTATGATCTTTCATGCTTCTGCACCTTGAACACGCTGTTCCCTTTGGCTGCAATGCCCTTCTGCCTCTTCTCCTCCCTCACACAGCTCAGTGTCACCTTCCGAGGTCTTCCTGAGCCCCTCCAGGTCTGTATTTCCATTATATTTTCATCTTGATCAGTGGTTCTCCAAGTGTTGAAATGCAAATTCTTGGACCTAACACCAAATCTACTGAATCTGAAATTCTGGGCACTGGGCCCAGTGATGTGTAATTTAACAAGCCCTCCAGGTGAGTCTGATGTGCACTTGGGTTTGAGAACCACTGATCTTAACACCACACTATGTGTAACTGCTCACTGGCATTTCAGTTTCCCTCCCTAGGCTGTAAGCAGATTGAGGACAGGGACACTGTCTTGTACCCAATGCCGGGACAGTAGGAGGTGAAATAGTCACACAATAAACATTTACTGAACAAATTATAAGGCTGTGTACACACTCACACGGCCACAGTTAAGGAAAGAGATGGCTGTTCTGATCATGAATCAGCTACCCTCTCGAGGAATATTAACTACTAAAAAAATAGTCACTGAGAATGTAATGAATACACCACGCCTAACAGTAACCTACTCTGAATATATACAAACAATACACAGCCATAATGAAGGCAGAGTGACAACAATCATGAAGATGTCATCTCAGACACCAGAGAAACATACAGAATGGGATCAACATGTCACAGGGAAAAGATGCTGCTGTCATCAAATATGTGCCCACAATGCAAAAAGTGGGGATAGATAATGTCCATAAACAGAGCTGATGGGAGTTCACAGCAGGGCTGACCGTGTTCACTGCTGACCCATGCACTGAGTTCAAGGACACAGACTGTACACAGCCACTGGACAGATAATGTGTGTGAAGAAACACAGGCCAGGGAGGTCAGCAAGGTAAGGTATGAGGGACGGTTCTTTGGGGACTTGGAACCCAGTTACCTTCTCTAATACTTGATATTAAGAGTGACCCTCTCTGGAGCAGAAATGCTCAAGGATTTATAAACAAAATGGAGTGCCAAATAGATTAATGAGTATACATCTCACAAAATGTACTGAAAATAAATTTATGAAATAAATAGTATGTGTAACCAGGAGCACACATACTATGGAGATGTCACATCAGTGTATCATGGGAAGAGGCAAGCACATGGGCAGTGTGAACCATGACTGGGAAAACACAAACAGGCCAATCCAATCACAATACGAGAGTGTGTGCTATTCAGCCAAGCCATGGGATCCCACACATAAAGACATACTGCATACGGCGAGACCATGGACAAAACAAGTGAGCCAAACAAAATAAAGCATATAATCTTTATATGCCAAAGTAAACATGCAAAAACATAAACGTGCAAGTAACATGAAACCACATAACAGGTGCAATAAATGAAAACTCACACATATGCAGTACTTGAACATGTCAAAACTGGACGTGAGACAGGATACTGGATGTGAAACATGGACAGAAGATATGAGAATGGACAATCCTGATGGAAAATAACATATCATTTCTCCACTGCTATGGACAGCATAGGGACAACCCAACTGCACACAAGCCATTAAACATGTCAAAGGCACACAGATTGAGAATGGACAATCCTGATGGAAAATAACATATCATTTCTCCACTGCTATGGACAGCATAGAGACAACCCAACTGCACACAAGCCATTAAACATGTCAAAGGCACACAGACTCCACGTAGAAAACATGGCTTCCCACAAGGCATCTGTGTGTCAGTAAGGGTCTAGCAGTGTGGAAGGCCACTGAGAAATAAGAGGTCCTGTGCTAGATGGAAAAAGGTGACAGAGGACATTCCCAGGATGCAAATTCTGCTGGCCTTCTCCCCTCAGGACCCCTCAAGAGTCATGTGGGGTCAAAGGACAGGAAAAGGAATTGGGGAAGGTATAGGAAATTCCTTTTCCAGGATTCCCTGTCCACGCCCCCAGTTCCAAAATCTCGGGACTTCCATCTCTCTTCCTTCCCATGCCTCTTCCATCCTAACTCCCTCTCAGCCCCCCTCTCCTTTCCCCAGCAACCCTCTCCCCAGTCGGCCCTTATCTTTTTCCCAGTAACCCCCTCCCCAGTCGGCCCTCCCAGACCCAATCTCTCCCCATCCCCTCATCCACGTCCCTTTCTGCACCCTCCTCCCACCTCCTCCCATCCCTTTCCCGCCCACACCTCAGTGGGGTGGGGGGCCTGGGGGGCTGGCCCCCTCCCCAGCCAGGCTGCGGCAGCGGTGGTGGCGGCTGGCTGTGTCTCTGTCTCTGTCGGGATGTCGGTGCCAGGGGGGCGACGGGACTTGGGGGTGTCCTAGCCTCGGCCGATGGAAGGAAGGTGGGAGTGGGAGGTTGGGCCCATAGCGGTAGGAATGGTGGGGGGTTGTCCCCCCAGCACCCTCCCTCCCTCCCCGCTGTCTGTCTGAGGGCTGGGGCTGCTGGGGCCGCTATCTCCCCCCCGGCCCCGCTCTCCACTGCCTGCTGGTTTCCGGGGCCGGCCAGGAAGTGGGGGGCGGTGACGGGCGGCCTGCTTTGCCAATCGCCTCCCAGAAACCCTGGCATCTCCTCCCCACATCTACCAGTGTCCTCTTGCTAGCCCCGCCCCAGGAGAGCTCAGGGGGCTCTGCCTCTGTCTCCGCCCCTCTCGGCCTCCAGCTGCATCTCTTTTTTCCTTCAACCCCCTTCAGCGCACGCAGCATAGCTCTGGATCCCTTGGTGGTGCATTCTTCCTTCGGCATAGTGCTTCCCCTTTCTCCATCGGTTCTCCTCTTACTGCCACTTTTACTTGGTCTTTTTCTGGTTTCTTCCTTTCTGCTTAACCCCAGTATCTGCTGCTTACTCCTCCCAACTCTTCTCAGACCTCTTTTCCTGTCCTCCATTCAACTCTAAACATTTATCAAGCATCTACCATGTGCCAAGCTGAGTTCATCTCTTTTTTTTCTCTCTAGGGCTCCTAGATGAACTCTGCCTATCCTGCAGCCCTCTGGTCTGGACTCTGTCCTTTGTCCGTCTACTGCTTCCCAGCAGTTCAGCTCCCTCCTCCACCCACGCTCTCTGGCCTTTCTCCTGGTTCCTTTCCCTTCCACGCTTTTGCCTAAGTACATTTTCCTTCCTATCCCCTTCCTTCCTATCAGTATCCTTACTCAAGCTGAGACAACCCTTCCCCCCAACACAGAATCTGGGTGGATCTTTTTTCCAATTGAAATTGGGCGTTAGGGTTGCTTCCTAGAAAAAAAAAAAAAGTGAAGAAAGTGCTGATTCCTCTAGAATTGAGCATGCCTACTTAATTTTGTAGCCATGTATCTAGCTCTCCAGCCCCTGCTTCCCTCTTCCCCATAACTCCCGTTATCCTTTCACCAGGATTATGCCATCACTCCTCCCTCCTTGGTCTCCGCCTCCCCCTCTCAATAACTTCTTTCCTAAACCTCTTCAAGCCTCCTGAACCCTCACCTGCCCTGTCCGCTACGCAACTTTCAAATTCTCATCTTTCCTTACTCTTAAGACACATGGGGCCTTTTATCAAGGTGTTGCTTAATAGTTAAATCCTCAGCCTGTGTCTGCCTCCAACCCCCCCACACCTTTGCTCTGCATGAGCAAATTTACACGACCTGGGGGAAGAGGATGTAAAGAACACTGGTAGTGGGAGGACTGTTACCTAGTTCTGCTCCTTGGGCCACAGTGAGGGGCACTGACAGTAGAAAACGCCCAAGCTCTCAGGGGTCCAGCCCAGGAAGAAGACCCCAGTTCTGCTGGGAAAATTACAAGAAAGGGCGGGCCTAATTCCATTCTGCCTAGAGTGGGCCTCGCCCCTTCTACACCCACTCACAAAGGAGTGGAGCCAGACCTTTTCAGCTCTTTAAGTTTAAAAATAGAGTCGAGGCCCTCTGTTCTACTCTGAGTGTCACCTTAAAAAGAGAGTGGGTGTTTAGCTCAGTTCTTTGTAAATCACCTAAAGGGGCAGGCTGAGTCGTCCAGCCGAAGGAGTTGGGTTAACACCAGCGTCGCAGACAGATGTTCGCACCATCCAAACGTCGGGCTAATCCCAGTTCTGCTCTCTTCTCTAAGAGGGCCAGGCAGACCCAAGTTCTGCTCTCTACGTCACCCAAGGAGGCCGGAACCATTTTGAACCCTGAGACCCTAGTATTCGCCCCCTTTTACTAGCTCTTTTCGTTCTTTTCCGATCTCACCCAATCGGGGGCCAAAAAAACGGGCCAATCAGCCGAGAGATTCCACAGCCAAAGGACCCGGATGAAGCCGAGCCGAGACCTTTGAACTGCAAGCTTCTCCAATTGTAGAGCAGTCACCATGGCGACAAGACAGCGGCGAAAGGATGAGGCCGGAGAAAGCTCAACCTTCATAGGATTGGTCCACCCCATCCCGCCTCGCGCCGCGCAGGCGCATTTTACCTAACCGCCATTTTCTGTCGAGTTCTAGCCAATCACTTGCTTTGGAGTCATAAGCTCCAAAGTCCAACAGGAATTTGGACATTCTCTGGAAGAGGGATTGAAGGAAAGACAGGGGTTTATAGTGGGTGAGGTCTATGTAGTCTCGAACCAATTGCTTTTGGCATTTGGTTATGACTGGCAGCTACTCAGACGAATAAAGCCCTCCCTGGCCGGAAAGCAGGGCCTGGTATAGCGAGTTGTTACCAATCCCTTGATTTTGCATACTGCCTGCGACGGTCTCAGCCAATAGTTATGGTGCAAGGGCAGGACTGCACAAGCCTTTTGCCGCTCCCACCCTTTGGACCAATCCTTTCTTTCGAAACCTGTATAATTGGCAAGCCATCAGACCAATAGTGATTAGAGAACCTTGAAGCCTGCCCAACGATTGTGAGCAGGAGGCGGTTTCTTGTTTGCTGGGGCGTGTGTATGTGTGTGTTTGGGGAGACTGAGGGGTGCGCGGGGGCGAAATAGAACCGGCCATGGCAGCAGCCGAGGAGGAGGACGGGGGCCCCGAAGGGCCAAACCGCGAGCGTAGCGGGGCGGGCGCGACCTTCGAATGTAATATATGTTTGGAGACTGCTCGGGAAGCTGTGGTCAGTGTGTGTGGCCACCTGTATTGGTGAGATTCGGGGAGAGGGGCGGAAGGCGGTGGGGCTCACCTCTATACTGTGGACGCTGGGAGCGGGGAACTATACAATCACACAGATAATTGGAGGGCACATCCCCACTGGTGAGGCCCGAGGAGGTTGGGCAGGGAGTGGGGGAACACCACACATCTGTACAGCTGGGACCCGAGCCACCTGACCCCAGGGAAATGAGGGTTCTAAAGCTGTACAGATGGAAACGGATGAGACTCAAAGGTTAGGGCAGACACGCATCAGTTAAATGAGAGAGACCCAGGAATATGGGATCCCATTCATGTGAGATCTGGGAAGGGGGTGATATGACAAACCTGGGGATGGGGCACTGTTGAGGGGCAAACTTGAGAGATTAAAAGGTCATGGAGATAGGGACTTTATTGAGCCTGGAATTGAGAGGAAAAGGAGTAATGGGGGAATGTTTTAGTGAAGGGGGGTTGGTTTGGAGTGATGGGGGCAAATGGGGTGGGGGCTTAAAGAGGAGTCCTGGAAAGGGGTGGGTTGAAGAGAATTGGCAACAAGTTGAAAGGCAGAGAAGGGAGGGGATGAGAGAGAGAGAGTGTGTGTGTGTGTGTGTGTGTGTGTGGTGGGACAGGAGAGAGGAGAGGGTTGAGCATGTGGAGGATGGATGGAGCTTTAGGCGTTAGAAGATCAGATAAGCAGGAAGGCCAAGTTGGCTGGTATGGTAGACGTTGTGGAAAATATAAAAAAACCCAGCAGGTAATACCTGGGAAGAGGGGTGAGATGGGATCTGTGATGTCTGGGGTTTATGTGTCTCTTTTCTGTAGCTAGTTTGACCTTTTTTCTTCCCCCCCACCCCCCATCCAGTTGGCCCTGTCTTCATCAGGTGCGTACTCAGAGGAGAAGAGGGAAATGGGGAGGTCTAAGGAGCTGGAAGACCCTCCTGGGTACTGGAAACCACTTCATTTTTTTCTCCCCAGTGGCTGGAGACACGGCCGGAGCGGCAAGAGTGCCCAGTGTGTAAAGCTGGGATCAGCAGAGAGAATGTTGTCCCACTTTATGGACGAGGGAGCCAGAAGCCCCAGGATCCCAGGTGAGAGACTGGAGGTGGTGTGGAGGGAAGGTTGAAGGCTAGTGCCCTGGGAAGAGGGTGTGGAGGAGGAGAGGAGAAAATTCCCTGTTTGATGTTTTCTCTCCTATTCCTCAGATTGAAAACTCCACCCCGCCCCCAGGGCCAGCGACCAGCTCCAGAGAGCCGAGGGGTGAGTCTTCTTGTACAATTCTGTCTTTTCCTTGCCAAAGATTTGCCTGATTCCCCTCTGACTTTTTCTGCCTCCCTAGGGATTCCAGCCGTTTGGTGATACTGGTGGCTTTCACTTCTCATTTGGTGTTGGTGCTTTTCCCTTTGGCTTTTTCACCACGGTCTTCAATACCCATGAGCCTTTCCGCCGGGGTACAGGTAAGAGTCACACTCGGCTCCTAGCAGGGATCCTTCTCAATATCTTGGGCCCCCTCCTGGCCTAGGAGTATATGCTTCTGCAGCTTTCCTCTCTCCCACAGGTGTGGATCTGGGACAGGGTCACCCGGCCTTCAGCTGGCAGGATTCCCTCTTCCTTTTTCTCGCCATCTTCTTCTTTTTCTGGCTGCTCAGTATTTGAGCTGTGTCTCCCTCCTGCCCACCTCCAGCTAGAGGAGAATCAGTATTGGGGGTCCCTGCTGACCCTTCCTTACTCCTGGATCCCCCTGACCCCACCATTTCTGTTGGATAAGGCTAACCTTGGCCACTCTCCAGGAGGGTGTGGGGAGGAGGAGTGACATCTGTGCATAAAATGGGAGAGGCTTCTGCTCTGAACTACCTGCTCAGTAGCACAGTAACTCCCAGCCCTAGGGGAGGAGGACAGACTGAAGAGATTGTCTGTTTCTCCTCTCTTCTAATCCTTTGCTTTCCCCCAGATTTCTTGATTTGATGTTGAAAGGTGGGCAAGTCTTTCTCTGACTCTCCCCCACTTTCCCTCTTGTTGATTAATTTAATTGTTCTCTTCCCAGTGCCTAAGTGTCTAATATGGGATCTGACTCTAAGTGCTTACCTCATTCCCCACCCCACCCCCACTACCTCCTTTATTTCAAATTCAATAAAAAAGGTGAAATGTGTTGATGGGAACTCTTCCCAGGTTCTTTCTTCCCTCCTTCCTTCCATTCCCTCTTGTTGATTAATTTAATTGTTCTCTTCCCAGTGCCTAAGTGTCTAATATGGGATCTGACTCTAAGTGCTTACCTCATTCCCCGCCCCCCCGCCCACTACCTCCTTTATTTCAAATTCAATAAAAAAGGTGAAATGTGTTGATGGGAACTCTTCCCAGGTTCTTTCTTCCCTCCTTCCTTCCGGGACAGGAGCATATCCTTCCCAACTTGAGTAGATGTTTGGTGTGGTGTGGGAAAGCGTGGGGGTGAGCCCCTCTCCTCAGGGCTCCTGAGGGTGCAGGGGTGAGGTGGTCTCACACACACACACGAATGCATATGGGTGAGATTTGTCAAGTGTTTACTCATTCTGTTTGTGGGGGGCTCTGGTTATGGAAGAAGGTTTGGTGAAGTGGGGTGGAGATTGTTCAGAGGAGAGCTGGTCTTGGTCCAGAACAGTTCAAAGGAAAAAGAAAAGGAAGCTGATGGACGATTGGGTCTGTCTGTGGGCCCCTCAGGCCCGTCCTGCACCACTCTTGGCTGCCTCGGGCTCCTCCTCCTGATTCAGCTCTGTGTGCTCCTCCTCCTCCTCCTGGTTTTCTGGGGCCTTCCTGAGGAGGAGGATTGGGGAGAATTCTGCACATGCCTGGCACTCCATCGTTGCACCCCCCCCATCACTTAACTGCCTGGAAGCCCCAAATCTGAGGTATCTAGCTTTCTCCACTCACCTCTCCTCTCTTTGGCGTTGCTGCCTTCGCCATATGATGGCCCCAATGAGCAGGGCGGCTGTCCCCAGGCCTCCCAGGATCCCCAGGGCCAGGGCCAGAGTTCCCAGCCCTGACCCTCCCACAGAGCCTGCAGGGAGAAGGGGAATACTGAGGGCACTGTTCCCACTGCTCACCATTTCTTTATTGTTGACCATCTCCCCTGTCACATGTGTTGGGGACTGTCTGCTTCTATCTGACTTTGTCCAATCCCTCACCTGCAGTTGGTCCCTCCTCTCCTGTTTCTGGAAGACAAAGTTGGAGCAAGTCAGAAGGGAAGACTTCAGTTTGGGAGAAGGTGGAGCCCCAGCGGAGTCTTTCCTTTTTTTCAGTCCAGAGGGGAGAGGCTGGGCTGCTTTCTTGGCAGGATTTGGGTAGGGCAGAGGAGGGCTGGGTGTGGGTGCACTGAGGGAGGAGTGGGGTGGCTCTTGGGGATAATGCCAGAGTGAGGTAGGGAGTTGGAGCCTGCACTGTCCCTCACCCCAGCCCCAGGCTCCTTGGGATTTGGGGAGAATTCTCACCGAGGATGCTGATGCTGACAGCAGGGCTTTCCTGGGGCCCATGGCTGGGATGGGTGGCCACACAACTGTAGGTTCCCTGGTCCTGAGGCCCTACCTCAGGGAGGAGCAGCACGGAGCTGGGGGCAAGGGGCAGGGCAATGCCCTGGTAGGGGAAGGAGGACAGGAGACTATTACAAAACCCCTGTCCACACATCTCATATTCCTGTCTTTCTGTCTCCACACCCTCAGATACCCTATCTTCCTCCTTGGCCGCCTCTCCCTCCATGAGCCCTTGGCCTTCCTTCTAATTGCCAGTGCGGTTCTCTCTACCTCCCAGCCCCTCTCTCCAGGTCACTCACATCCTTCATCCAGTGGATTTGAGCAGAGGGCTGGGCAGGAGCTTCACAGGTCAGGGTCACGGTTCCACCGGGAGCTACTGCTCCACCTTTTGGCTCCACCACCAATTGGACCTCCAGAGGCACAGGCTCTGGGGGTAGGAAGGGGCATGAGGTTGAGAGTTACACCTGTGAGTGGTCCCAGTGGCCATGGGCTTGACCCCTCTCTCCCTGAGGGCCATACTTCCAGAATGTGCTCACCTGAGCTTGGGGCCCTCCCCAACTTTGTGCTCACCCCAGACACTGGGCTGGATGGGGGCTGTGTGCAAGGCCCGGCGCCGCGGAAGGGCCGGGCTGAAGCTACAGGAGAAGGTGGGGTGGGGAGCTCCTCCCCGGGCTGGGTTCACCATCAGCTCTGACTGGAGGGTGAAGAGCCCTGTCTCAGGGTGTCTCCTGGTCTCTTCCTTCACAGACACTCCTATGGTGGTGGGGAGGGCAAGACAAGACATCCCAGGGTGGGCATCGGAGAGAGATCAGGAAGAAGGCAGCTAGGAGAGGGGACTTGGGACTCACCCTTCCCATCAGGTAGCAGGGGTTTCCCATCCAAGTGCCAGCTAAGAGTCCCGGCAGGGTAGCCCCCCTCGGACACACATGTCCCCACCTGGGGAAAGAGTGGTGACCTCATCATCCTTTGAAAATGAGATGCCATACACGCACACTCAGAGCTAGGCTCCCCTCCCATTCACAGGACTAGTTTCTACTTCTCCCGCTCTCTTCCACTACCTTATTGGGGATACCAGCCATGAGTTCAGAGGCAGGATCTACAATTTCTGGCTTCCCAGGAATCTCTGAAGGAGGGAAAAATCCAATCAGAGGCTGCAGCTTTGAAGGTTTTCAAACTCCAGGTGTGGGAGTGGGGGCAGCGGAAGGGCTGGGGTTGAAGGAAGGCTTTCTCTTAGATGAGAGGTGGGCCTTGGAGAAGTCCCTGGAACCCTTACGGTAGACTCGAACTCGGTAGTTGGACTTGGTCTCCTTTCCATTCCTGTTCGTTGCCCGGCACCGGAAAGTCCCCTCATCTTGGATCCCCATGGCTGGAAGAAGGAGGGAACCGTTGGGGAGGACATGCGCCACACTATCCCAGGGGCCTCCCTGGGGAGACACGACCTTCCAAGCTTCTGTCCGGCCTGTGTTCTGGAGAGAGGAGAGGGGCCTAAACAGTGAAGTCATTTGAGAAGGGACTGCTGAGGCAGGGTGGCGTGGATGCACATCATCACTGGGCTCTCCCAAGTCGGCCGGCTGACAGGAGCCCTGCTTACCAGTTTCCATTCCAGCTGCTGGGGTGGTTTCTTGGGGGCCCCCTTACAGTTCAGCACCAGTGGCTCCCCGATCCGGGCTGTGATGTTTTGACCGCCACCTATTGCCCCTGGGAGACAGCACCATGGTGGAGGGCAGGAAGGGAGATGGGGGCTAATGGTGCTAGGACAGGGTGGGTGAAGGAGCTTGAAAAGCAGCACCCTGGTACTAGGAAAAGTTCTAGGGAGACTCGGGGGGAGGGGGACGGAGTGCTTTCTGCAGGGAGGATGAGTGGGGTGGGGGGAGTGGCTCACCCCACAGACTGAGGACCAGCACCCAGGCTCCAGCTGCTGCCCCTGCTGCCATCCTGCTTCCTTCCCAGGCTCCTGGCTCTGTCTGCCCCTTTCCTCGCTGTGGCCACCGCCCTAGGTGGGGCTTGTACCCTCTCCCCGTCCTGCCCCATCACAGGGAATGCTAGGAATTCATGCCTCTCTGACAAGAGTCCTTCAGGTTCTAGGAAAAACAATTATCACCCCACCCCTGGGTACAGCCACTGCCCTGGGTGTGGGGAGTGCACCTCCTAGGGTCTCATTCCCTCAGAGCCCTCCACTGCATCCCATCAGTCCACTGAGGGCTGCCTGGTGGCCGACTGGAGCCCATCTTGACTGGACAAGGTTGCTAGGCAACAGGGTTCAGACCGGCTGTGATTTCCAAGGGTGGACCATGGACCTGCCTGCGTAGTGAGGGCATGGCAGCAGGGCTGGGAGACACTGAAGGAAATGCTTGGGGCTTTGTGAGAGAAGCATTTTTTTCTGGGGTTTCTCATGTTTTTTGAAAAAAAATTCTCAACTAAACCCAGGGAAAAAAGAAATTTCTTTATTTAAAACTGCAGTTTTTTTTTTTTTTCTGTGAAACTACAAGTTTACAAGTGAGGAAAGAACTGCCCCCGGGCTGTGCCTCCCGCCCCCCCACCCAGCACACTCCCATCCTGTCCCCCAATCCTGCCCAGATCTTTGACAGGAGGGGTCCCCCACTCTGAGTCTTGTAAAATCCTGAGGATGTTTGAGGGGATCAGATGGCAGGGTTCAGGCAGAGGATGGGACAGTGTTGTTCCCCCCAATACCTGGCTTTTTGCAACCTCCCTCCTCTTTCCCCCTACCCCCTTGGTTTTGGTGTGACAAAAAAAGACACCTCATTTCTGGGGAAACTGAGGGAGATACATATACAAGCACCCCAACCCATATTTAACATATTTGGCAATAACCCCCTCCCCTTTCTTTCCCCGCCAACCTGCAAAAAGTAGTTCAAAGAAAAATTTAAAGATGTATCACTCACAGGGAAGGTGGCATCTTCAATTTTCTCAAAATTACTGAGTTAAGCCCTGCTCAAGGGTTGTGGGAAGTGGGGGGATGGGAGGGCAAGCCCCTCAATGCCTCCACACAAAATGCAGCAGAAACCTGCCTGCACAAGCAAAGAACACCTAAGTGACTTTAGGGGGAGGGCTTGGTGCCCTCAGGGACAGGCCTGGAGCCAGGTGGGTATCTTCACCAGTTCTATTTGTTCCTTTCTCTCACCAGGGCCCCCTTTGGCTGTCACCTAATATGGGAAAGCAAGAAAAAAAAACCCCAACATATTTATATAAAAAAACTACTTCCCCAAATTAAAAATTAAGAACCAATGACAAAATCGAAAAATTTCCTTTCTCTCACCAGGGCCCCCTTTGGCTGTCACCTAATATGGGAAAGCAAGAAAAAAAACCCCCAACATATTTATATAAAAAAACTACTTCCCCAAATTAAAAATTAAGAACCAACGACAAAATCGAAAAATAAAAAAAAAAAAATACAGATGGGTCCCAGGGTTTTCCTTTCCTTAAAAAAAAAGTTCAACCCCAAAGCCCAGTCAACAATTCCCTAAAGTAGCAGAAACTCCCTCCGAGGTAGATATCTGAGTCAGACACTCTCGTCCACCGAGCGATTCTATTGGTTTAAGATGAGCTGCGTATGAGGTAATAAAGCCGTCTGGAGGGGCAGGGGGTGGGGATGCACAGGGGGCGTGGCCCATGTCCTCTGTCCAGAAGTTGTGTCCCCATTTTTGGCATCTCTGGTCAGGCAGGGCTGGCATCTCCACAGATTCCAGAGCATAAAAGTGGGGTGGGGAAGGGAAAGTGGGGAAGCCCAGAAAGAGAAACAGAATAGTTGTATATGAGCATCTCTGGTCAGGCAGGGCTGGCATCTCCACAGATTCCAGAGCATAAAAGTGGGGTGGGGAAAGGAAAGTGGGGAAGCCCAGAAAGAGAAACAGAATAGTTGTATATGAGCGTATATGAGAGAGAGAGAGGGAGCGAGAAGAGCAGAGAGACAGAGACAGAGGAAGAGGAGAAAAGGGGGTCAGAAAAATAGGTTTCTGGGTATGTGTTTCTGTGTAAGAGAGAAAGGGGGAGAGGAAAAAGACTGAAAAAAGGAAAAAAGGAGGAGACAGACCCCACTTTCCCCTTAGGGGTCCCATTCTCCCTGACATATAGTCAGCACCCCCAGCACTGAGAGTCTAGTTGGGGAGGGGACAACCCCATTTGCCCTTCTGTCTTGTGCTTCTTCTGTGTTTGGGGGTTTGTCCTCTGGATGCCTGCGTCCTCTTCAAGAGTCGCCTTGTGAGGGGTCCACCCCTGTGATCCTGAGGGGCAAGATCAGTTGGAGGTGTCGGAGTGAACACTCCCTGGTCCCTCGGTTGGGGATGTCACTGAGGATGGGGTCACAGCCTCCTGCCAGCCACCATTTGCCTGGAAAAAGGGAGAGAGGATTAGGGCCCTGGGAAGCCCTGTGTGGGGACAACACTGCTAGGCCCTTGTCTTAGGGGGAATGGAGAGAGGGGGCTTCAAGATCCACTCACCCTCATTTCCCGAGGGCTGTACATCTGGCCTCCCCCGAGGTTATCCCCGTAGCCCCCTGGCCCCATTGAATGTCGGAGCGATTCCACCTGAGGCATCAGAGGAAGGTATGACACAGTGAGGAGAAACCTCAGAAGCAAGAGGTCTTATATCCTAAAGGGGAGGAAAAGGAGTTTGGGAACACCCTGCTCAAGAGAAGATGAGGCACCTGACCTGGGAAGCAGAATAGGAATCTCCGTTGAGCCCGGGCATCCCAAGAAACATGTCTCCGGATCCTGAGAGATTGAAAGAGCCACCAGAGCCTTCGGGGAGCAGAGAGGGAGTTAGGGAAGAGTATACTAGAGCTCACAATGGCAGACAGGACATGAACCACAACCCTCATTTTCCAAAAAGCCTGCTCTGCTAGCTCTGTGGGGATGTGCTCCTATACACAAATTATCCACAAAACAGCATTCCAACACCCAGAAAGAACAGGCGTTCTGAGCCTCCCCTGGCCACCTGCTGGAAGAAAGGCAGAAGTAACTTCACTGGAGTGGCCTCTGTCCCCTGACATCTATCTCCACCCCATCTCAGCTTGGTGCCTCTCACCCCAAAAGCCCCCTTCTCTGCTATGATCCTGCCTAGATAGGAAGCGGGAACAAAAGCAGGAAGAGAGCAAAACAGCCAGCCTGGTGGCAGCGGGATCCACCTGCGGAGGAAGGGGGTGTCGGGGAGCTGGTGCGGCTGTGGCCCCCCTGGGTGACTGACACGGCAGTCTTGACAGCATAGATGTTTGCCTCCTCTTGGAACTTCCCAATATTTTTCTTATAGCGAATCCGCTTGTTGCCAAACCAGTTGGAGACCTGTGGGTGTTGGGCAGAAAGGAGGGTCAGGTGGAAACCTTTCCCTCTGAAGCCGCTCACTGAATAGGATCTGAGAAAACTTCTCTCCAAAGCCCCACAATACCTGAGAGACGGTGATGCCGCACTTTTTGGCGAGCTCCTCCTTCGCCTCCTCACTAGGATATGGGTTACTCAGGTGGGAGTAGAAATACTCATTTAAGACTTCAGTGGCTTGTTTGCTGAAGTTACGGCGTTTTCGCCTACAGAGGAGGGAGAAGGGTGGGTGAGGATGCTGGTGTCCTGACGGGGACTGCCATGCTGCATAACTCCAGAGGTCACCATTGTCATGGAGTACCGTGTTCTTTCGCCTACAGAGGAGGGAGAAGGGTGGGTGAGGATGCTGGTGTCCTGACGGGGACTGCCACGCTGCATAACTCCAGAGGTCACCATTGTCATGGAGTACCGTGTTCTGCAACTCGGTGGCCCAAGGTTTTAGACAGGAATGGGAAGGCGTCTGGTGCTGGGGGCCAGCCTTGGTCCCTGAGCCCCACCTGGCATCCAGGAAGCGGGAACGCAGGATCATGACAGCCTCGCAGGTGCTCTGCTTGAGCTGCATCTGGATGGCGCTGAACTTCCGGTGGATGATGCTCACCATGCGCTCCATCTCCTTGGGTGCCACGGGGCGCGTGCGGCTCTGCTCCCTCAGCAGATTCATGACATGGGTCGTGAACTCATTACATGCCTGTAGTGGGGACCGGTGGGCTGGTGAAGAGGAGCCCTCTGGCCTTGGGATTTGCCCCAAGAGCCTCTCCCTCCACCCACTCCAGCCTCCCCTCCTCACCTGCTCATACTTCTCCAGCTCGGAGTGATATATATGGCGGATCTGGGCAAGTTTGCTGCGATAGTCCGAGTGTTCGATGGAGTTGTCAGGGGACACGCCGCCCCCAGAGGCTGCAGCGGCTGCGGCTGCTGCCGCTGAGCCCCCCCCTTTCTCGGGCCCAGCCACACCCTCTGCCAGAAGCATGTTGTCCAAGCGCATCAGCTGTGGGTCCACTGGCTCCTCCTCTTGGGAGCTTCGAATGCTGAGGCCTAGCATGCAGGTGAGTGGACTTAGGGAACCCAGGGACCCCACACCCAGTGCTCAGTCCTCTTGTTGTCTCCTGGGGACCCAAGTGTCCAGGCTTTGGTTCCTTCCCCTGTCCCTTAGCAACCTCCCTAACTTCCTACTTTCCTCAGGGCCCAAGCTGTTAAATTCTTGTAGTGAATAGGGTTCTGTCCCCAAAGTTGAGGAATCTGAGAGGGACCCACATACCGGTTTTCTCCTTGATTTCACACAGGACACTAAAGAGAGCAGGCTTCATTCGGTGACAGTTTAGGGCATGTTTCCTTGGGAGGAATGGGAGCAGGGAAAGAGAAAAGTTGAACTAGAGAAACAGAGCAGGGAGACCACAAGTGTGTGAGGGGGGAGCCTGGGAACAAGGAGGGAGAGCAAATCTGTGGAGGGGGAAAGCAGGGTTGAGACAGATGGAGTTGGGGTGGGGGTTCTTGGGAAAAGGTCAGCTCCTAGAGCATGGGGAAGCTGCTTGGCTTCAGGAAGATGCAGGCAGCAGGCTAAAGGTGCCATGGGTGGGCTGGGGCTTTCAGAGATGGTCTAGGAAAGGTATAGTGGAGGGATTTGGGGGTGACTGGAGAAATGAGGGTGACTAGGTATTTTTCAGAAGAGAAATGGAGGCTGAGGTGGAGAAAAGTCAGAGTCTGAGGTGGCAGAAAGGGGTTGGGGGTGCCGAACTAAGTGGGGTGTGTGTGAAGGGGTCCTGGGGCTGGGCAGGTGGGAGGCTTTGATGCACCTAATATCTGGCTGAGCAGGGTGAAGGGTGGGCGAACACCCTTGGAGGCTGGGGCCATGGGTGGAGAGGAGTGTCAGGAGCTCTGGGGAGGGGTGTGGAGGTCCTCAGGTCTGGAGAGAAGGGGGTGGGCTGCGTGGAGAGTTAGGGGAGAAGACAACGTAGCCCAAGAACAGTTTCTCAGTCTGGGACTCCAGAGATGGGGACGTTACGGGGGGGGGGGGGGGAGGAAAAGGTTTGAGGGGAAGGGGGGGGGGTTGGGGGGGGGGGGGGGTA
>NW_007730824.1:42026-64959 GCF_000696425.1 Galeopterus variegatus | reverse complement strand
GGGGGGGGGGGGGGGGGGGGGGGGGGGGGGGTCAGCAAAAGGTTAGAAGGGAAGTGAGACGACTTGGGGTTCCCTCGTGAAGGTTTCAGGGCCTGGGGGTGAAGGGAGGTTTGAGAGGGATCACTTTTCTAGGGACTCCCGGAATAAGGAGAGAAGAGAGCTGTAGGATCTTGGAGAGGGCCCTGGAGTTGGGGGGGCTCCCAGAAGATTGAGAGCTTGTGAACGGGGTTCTGCTGGGTCTGTGTGGGGTCCCGGCGTGGGGGCACTCACTTGGCCTGGGCCTCGTCCAGGCTCTGGTCGGTGATGGTCATTATCTGCTGCAGAATGTCCCCGATGTCTTGCTTCCCTCGGCCTCCCGGGACCCCCCCGCTACCCCCACCGGGGTCTCCGCCACCGGGAGGCTCGCCAGGGCCGCCAGGCTCCCCGCCCACCAATCCCAAGCCCCCCTGGCCCCCGCCTGGAGGGGGCGGCCCCAGCAACCGCTCGTCCATAGCTGGGGGGGGCCCTGAGGCCCCCTCCCTGCTTCCCCCTCCCCCCGCCTGGTTACTTCCCCCCCGAACTCGCTGAGGCCGCTGTTCCCTCCGCCCCAACCCCCGCCCGTCTCCTCCCTCCCGGCTTCCCCGGGGTCCACCCCCGGCACTGAAGGGAGATCTGGGGTACCGGCTGGGCCCCCCACAGGAGACCCCGGCCCCCGGCGGCGGAGAAAATGGAGCCGGAGAGAGAGAGAGAGAGGAGGCCCAAGCGGGGGTGTGTGTGAGAGAGAGGGAGGAGGGGGGAGGGGGAGCGAGGGAGGGAGGCAGGGGGAGGGGAGCCGGGGAGGAAGAGGAGGGGAGAAGAGAGGAGGAACAGGGCGGAGCTGGGGGCGGGGAGAGACACAGAGAAACAGAGGAACTGAGACCGAGTGGAGGAGGGGAGAGGGAAGGGAAACAAGGGGAGGAGATGGGCCTAGCGCGGAAAATGTGGGAAGGCCCCGGGGTTGGGCTGCTGCGGCCTGGGAGGGGGGCGTTGTTGGGGCTGGGGGGGCTGCCACCTGGGTTCTGAATCCGGGGTCTAGGTGATGTGGACTCTGGCCGTTGGAATGCCTGAGTTCACAGACAGCTCAGCTCATATTTCTTGTTCTAATGACTCCCCTCCCTGTTCTACTTAATTAAAACCAGGAGAAGGGGGGCTGGGGGAGATAATTAGGGAGGTCTCCAGCCGCTGCTTAATGAGCCAGTAATTAACCAGCCAGGGCGGGGAGCTGGCCTCTGGCCAGACTGGGGAGAAAGGCGTCCTCTGGCCTCACCTTCCTATCTTCCACCCCCGCCCTCTCCGCCCCCAGACACCAGTCTTCAGTCCAGAGAGGAAGTACATTTATTTGTACAACCAAAACACCAGACAGACTCAGAGCAGCAGTGGGGAGGGACGGCGGGCGGGGCTAAAGGTCCATCACCGCCTGTGGGCCCCTCAGTCTTGGGGCTGGGGGTGCTTCTGATGGAGGTGGGAAAAATAGTCGACCTCTCTTTGCTCCGCCCACCTCCTCCCTTTCTTCTTACTGGGAAGCAGGGTAGAGCTGTCTCTCAGGTCATATCCTTGGGAGATTTGTCTTCTTGGGAGGTGGAGAGGCCCGAGCGCTCAGACCCTGCCCAAGTAGTTTGACCGCTGGTGGTGTCTCCCCAGCTCAGGACGCAGACTCCCAGCCACTCCCTGAGATCCGTGGATGGGATCTGCTTACTACCTCAAGCTCCCATGTACTTGGGGAGGAAGTTGGCAACCCTACCTTGCCTATTCCCAGGGTTTGAGGACTTTCACCCCCTCCAGTTCCCAGGGAAGGTGATGAGTGCGATGAATATTGAGATTTCTGCTGGGTCTTCTAGTCTCTGGTACCTCTGCCAGGCAGGGTTGACAGCATGCAATGGGCTGCCCAACTTTGAGCCCCACGAGCAAGGAGGGGCTGGTTGGGGGCTCAAGTCTCAACAGGTGTGTGTGGGAGGCCGGGACCTTTGCTCCTCCATCCGACCCCCACCCTGAACTCTCAGCAGCAACTCCAGGAGCTCCTGTCCCCCTGGAGGGAGGGGAGGCTCTGACCTCTGGGCTTCCATCCGCTGGCACTGGAGGAGTGGAGGGAGAAGGAGAGCTTTAGTGAGGGTCTGACGGGAGAGGACCCTTGAGAGGAGCCAGGGTTGGTGTGAGGGGCACATGGGAAACCTGTGATGGGGAAGGAAGGGGTTAGGGACTGGCGATGGGGTAGATGACTAGGGAGAAAGGGGCCAAGAGACCAAGGAGGCCCAGGTCTTGCCTTCTGGGGGATGTCTTACCTGGTGACTGAGGATGGTGCTGTAGAGCTGTTCCCTGTCCTCCAGAGGCCGAGGCTGGGTGGGGCCTAGGCTTGGGGGGTTTTGGGGCACGTGGAAGGTGGCCCTCTGCTCCTCTAGACGGCGGGACTGGGCTTCAGCCACCAGATCCAGAAGGAGCTCAGTCTGCAGGGAGAGGAGGGAGGCCGAGCGGGGTCCCAGGGCTGGGGAGAGGAGGGAGAAGGACTCAGAGACCCAGAGAAGTTGGCAGACAGGAGTGGTGGGGGTGTGTGGACAGAGCGAGGTGACTAGGGACTTTGGGTCAGAGCAGGGGGGGTGTGATGGGGGACTCTGGAGGAGGTGGGGGGTGGGCCCATGATGGAGTGGGCCTTGGTAAAGGGATCAGAATGTGAGCACCAGAGGTGGCGGCTCCCTGGGCAGGTGGATGTACCTGTGTGGCGGGTCCCTGGAGGAGGAGGGGACGGAGGAGCAGATCGCCATGGCCGAGTGGTGGAGTTCAGAGGGGGCCAGCCGTGCTCATCCTGAGGGGGGCTCTGATGCCGAGACGTCCATTCCAGTCAATCAGGGGTAGGAGGGCAGGGGTTTAGGCCAGAGCCCTGTTTCCTCTCTCTGTGTCTCTGATCCTGCCTCAGTGTCCCGAAGTCTTTCCAAGTCCCCCGAGTCCACTGCCACTCACCTCCCTATCTCCCAGTGTCAGCCTCCCCTTCCCAGTGCCCAGCTCACCTGGTCACCATCCTCTTCTTCCTGGGGTCTCTCGGCCTCCATCCCCTGGAGGGGAGAAATTGATGGGGGAGGGGTGACTTGGATTTGGGAGGAGGGCAGGAATCTTGAGTTTCTGAGGGGAGTGGGGGCTGGAAGGGGTGGGGGTGAGCTGGGGGCTGGATGCCTGGGTACTGAGCAGGAAGCTGGGTTCCTGGTCAGCCCCCCCATGGGCCCCGCCCATCCCTGTCAACTTCCTCCATTGTCTATTCCCACCCAAACAGCTTGTTAGACCTCTCTTGCCCCAAGGGAGCACAGAGACTGGGAAAACCTTCTCCAGCTGCAAGAGTGGAGGGGGCTCATGGTGGGAAAGGACGCCTGGCCTTATCTCCAGAGCCTTAGTAGCCCCCCAAGCACCAGCTCTGCTCCCTCCACCCCAGCCTCCCCTTCAGCTCTGTCAACACAGGAACTAGCTACACAGGAAGTGGTTTCACTCCTCAGAATCCCCCTCCCCCCAAACCAGGTCCCTTCTCTCCCTAAGACAGGCCCTGTTGTAGGACACCCTCCCCAGCTTCCCTCAGATGTACTGGGACTGGAAAGGGCATGGTTTCAATGGGAAGCAGAGGACTCAGACCCAGGGATGTCGGACTCTCAGATATATACATATGCCTCTAGCACTGGGTCTAACACACAATAAGTATACAATAAATATGGGCCAAATAATTATCCCTGCCCTCTAGGTGTTTATGGTCTATTCAGGGGACTAGATGTGCACCAAATGTGAGAAAACGGGACAGGGTTCATTCTGGCAATAATAGTTCAGTGCAGATGAGGGGCAGGGGAAACTTCCTTTGATCATAAGAGATATAGAAATGGAAAAGACCAAGGTCAAGTAGGATCCCCACACGGGCCAGCCGCCAAAAAAAGGAAAAAAAAGTCTTCCTTTTTTTTTTTTAAAGAAATGGAAAAGGGAGAGGACCACCCCTCTGGCCTGCTCTTTGATCAATCCTAGTCAGGCTGGATGGCATCAAGGAGGTAGCAGGACAGATAGACATTTGGGACCTCTAAATGGCAACCTGCTATATCCTAATATATGGGTTTACAGCTGAGTGACTTGCAGCATGAAATGTGATAAGAGATCAGCTCCTGGGCTGGCCGGTTAGCTCAGCTGGTCAGAGCCTGGTGTTGATAACACTAAGGTCATGTTCAGATCCCGATACTGGCCAGCTGCTAAAAAGCAACAAAAAATACCTGGTTCTGCCTATTGATGCCTTGCAATCTTGGACAAATAAAATCTCTCTGTGCCTCAGTTTCTGAAAGAGTAAAGTAGTTTTAATAGCACCTACCTCACAGAGTTGACCTGAGGATTAGATGTAATATAGCACCTGGCACATAGTGAATGGCAGTTATTAGTTTTCAAAATGCCTCATGCCTACACATCTCAGGCCTATCAACATTAAAGAGGTGCCAACATGTTGCTGAAAGGTGGATAAAATTTCTTTAAGATAGACCGGCCCGTGGCTCACTTGGTAGAGTGTGGTGCTGATAACACCAAGGCCACGGGTTCGGATCCTATATAGGGATGGCCGGTTCACTCACTGGCTGAGCGTGGTGCTGACAACACCAAGTCAAGGGTTGAGATCCCCTTACCGGTCATCTTTAAAAAAAAAAAAAAAAATTTCTTTAAGATGCTCTCATTATTACATGTCAATTAAAAAATAAAAAATAAAATATACCCCATATATATGTACGATTATGTGTCAATTAAAAAAATTTAAAAAGATGCTCTCTCCATCTCCCTCTACTTGACTTGAGGCCTTAGGAATCTAAGTGGCTATAACTATATGCCCTTGGATGAGGGACAAAGGACATGCATGGCCTAGTATGTGTGTGGGATCTCCCTGGGCTACTAGACTCTGGCTTTCGGATGATACCCCAGATTAACAATGGACCCCCAACTCTACTTGTTCTTGTTCTTAAACTATACATAAAGCTCCCATCTAATGTTAGCCTAAGGCACAAAATTCTGAAAACACTATGCAGTCACTTCCATTATTTTTCCCATTCCACTTCTCAACCCCTCCAAAAGAAGAGTAACACTTCAAATCAGCTTTATTATGGATGACTGATTTGGGGTTTTTAAACAGAGATAACAGTGGCTAGAAGAGTGGCGTTTCATCCCTGCAGTGGCGTTTCTTTGTTGTGGGGCAGGGAAATGTAAGGAGTCATCAGCTGGAGTGGTCCTTGGCCACCCTTCAGCATATACACAGTGCTTGGCACATAGTAGGTGCTCAATAAATATTTGTTGGCTGTGGGCAGTAGGGACAATGGATGATAGAGGCTCATTTTGGGAACCATATACAGGAAAGAACATCTTACATCCTATTTGCCTGCAGTTCTTGGTTCCAGTTTAGTGTTAGTTCTCTTACTCCACTTATTTTCAGGGAGAGGAACTGGGCCTGCCTCATTCCAGCATCCTAAACCCTCTTTTCCAGAACTGCGGCTTCTCCGCATGGAAGATGATGCCTGTTCTAGTGGGAATACACTCATTTGGGGAGAAAAACTACATTTTCGACCCACTTTTGGGGCTAGATTTTAAAACCCGGAGGACCTTCCAGACTGGCTGTCATTTAATAGATAATCATTTTTAGAATACCCGCCCTCCTCTTTCCCCCCGTAGCTTTCTATTTTTGACCCTCTCCTCCCGGATTTAAGGGCATTACTTGGGTTGGGGGACCCCAGACAACTTGAGGGGATCCCCGCTCTGGGGAGTAAGGCAAAGAGGCGGGATCGAAGTATTGGAGGCGGGACAGCAGGCTCCCAGGGCTACCCAATCACAGGGCCTGTCATCCGCTGAAACCCTGCCCCCGCGCCTGGCCGCGACCCCAGATCTTCCTTGCACAATCGCAGGGTTGGGCCGAGGCCCACGCATGCCTGCAGAAAACCTACGGCCGCGGGGGAGCGGGCCTCCTCCGGGTAGGCTCCGACAATGCGAATAGGCCCCGCCCCCGCGAGCGGCCAAGTCTACCGACAAAGTCCGAGATTGCAGACAAGCTCCGCCCTCACGAGGGCCTGCTCCGGCTGACATAGTCCGGCAGCGCGGCAGAGCCCCGCCCCCACGCGGGGGCGCGCTTCCTGACGCGACCCGCGCGCGCGGGAAGGCCCCGGCCTCGCGGCTCGGCGCAGCTTTGTGACGCGCGTCCGGTGGCACCGCCCCTTCCAGCAGCGGCAGCAGATCCCAGTGGTTCTTCTGGCGGGCGATGTCCCGAGGCGCCAGCCCAGCTTGGTCCCGCAGCCCTCGGGTCGCCCCCAACCCCAGCAGCAGCTGTGCTACCTCCACCGCTCCTTCCCGGGCCGCCAGGAACAGCGGCGTCTGCTCCTGTACGGGAGGAAACAGCAACGGGGCGAGGTCAGGGAGGGCCACGGTCACGGGATTGGCTCTGCCTGACTCCACCCACTCGACCAGTGACCCTCCCCCTATGGGTTTTGCGGGGTTCCTGCTATTTCCGTTTCTCTCACGCCCCATTTTTTTGTGGGGAACCAGCCGCCCTGTCTAACCCTGTTGTCTTGGGCATCTTTATCGGCTCCGGCCTGGAGAAGGGAGCGGGCGGCCCGGGCGTTGTTCACGGCGGCGGCCCAGTGCAGCGCAGTTTTTCCTAGGGGGCGACGCAGAAGGTTGTTATCCCGGGGTTGGGGGCCGGACGCCTGGGTTCCGGTTTCCCACGGATCCTGACCTTGGGAGGAAGGGCTGTTCGGGCCCGCCGGGTCACTGAAAAGCGGGAAGCGTTTTCCCGGCGACCGCCGGCCTGCAGGAAGCGTTGCCCTGGTGACGTCACCGGCGCGCGGGAGGGACAATGTGGCATTGTTCTGGGGTCGGTGGGACCGGGAGACCAACTCCCGCCACAAGACCCTTCCCTCTTCCCACAGACACTTTCCTCCATTCCAGTTTCCTGTGTGCTGCGGCAGTGTGTGTTTGTTGTTGAGGATGTGGGAGGAAACTCATGCGCTCCATACTGCCACCGCACCGCAGATGTACCACCGTGACAGCAGGGTGGGAAGGAATGCCCCAGCCTCCAATCTGTCCCCCTGCTGCTCATACATTTTGCATCTCATTTCATAGCCCATCTCCTCAACTTCTCTATAGCACAATATCACCGCCCCCATCCATACCCCATTTATCTCTGGCCCCCACATCTGCTCGGGCTGCAATCAGTTCTTCAACCAAGTCTTCCACCGCCAGCCTCGCGGCCAGCATCAAGGGTGTTGTCCCGTCCTCTGCGCGCGCATCCACTGCAGTCTGTCTGCTGCGCAGTAGGAGCTGGGATGACAGAGAGAGCCAGTGACTCCTGGGGTACCCTGGACTCAGCCCAGGTTCCTCACAGTTTTATCCCCCCTCCTAGTCCATATTCAGCCATCCTCCCTTGTTTCCCTCTCAGGTCTCTCCAATCACACATGAGTTTCTCTTTGCCAAACCCTATAGGATACTTCTGCCCAGCTTTACTTGTAAGCTCACTCCCGTTCCCTTTAGGGCCCCCAGTGTGCGCTGACCTGGCAGACCTCCCGAGCATCTGCAGCCACAGCAGCGTGTAGGGGGGTTCGCCCTGCCCTGTCTGGCTGGTTGGGGTTGGCTCCAGCTGCAAGGAGGCGGCGGGCAGCAGTTGGCCGGGAAAATCGGGCAGCCAGATGTAAGGGAGTCTCCCCAGTGCCCACAGTATGAGCCTGAGGGCAGGCCCCTTCATCCAGCAGAGGTTCCCAGGGCTCAGGACTTCCCAACCATGCTTCCTGGAAGGTCCTGGAGTCCACTCCCCCACAGCAGACTGCTGACATCAGAGGTGTCACCCCATCTGTGGGTGAGACATGAAGAATGGGTCAATCAAAAGGACACTATAAGGGGGAGGGGAGAACATGGAGGTTCAGGGAGAATCACAGCTGGAGGTGTCAGGAAACCAAGGTCTGACTTTTGATTTTTGTGGCTTTAATCAAGTGACTTTTACTTTTCTCTGAGCTTCAATGTCTTCATCTGTAAAAGGAACCAGCAGGCCTTAATTCTCTAACATTCTAGGGTAGTGGTTCTCAAACTTGAATCTGGATCAGACTCACCTGGAAGACTTTTTAAAACACAGATTGCCCAACATCTAGAATTTCTGAATCAGTGGCTCTATAGTGGAACCTGAGAATGTGCATTTCTAACATATTCTGAGGTGATGCTGATTCTGCTGAGGACCACAGTTTTAGAATCACTGCTATAAGGCACTAACTCTAACATTAATTCCTCCAGTTCTGATATTAAAGAACTTTCTGGTTCTGAAAGGAGGTTTTCATTTTTTTGGTCTGGTTTGGCTTACTTACCAGGTCCACGGGTGTCAACATCAGGGGACTCCATCTCAGACTCCTGGGGAGGAGTCAGCATGGCTGCCTGAGGGAGCTCCCCGCAGCTGCTACTCAGAGGCCAGAGCTGGCACTTGGAGGGTGGGGCCCTATCTTCAGCCTTGGGGTAAGAGCAAGCATCAGTGAAGGTGGTTGACTTGTTCTTTCATTCCCTCCAGACCATTCCTGTCCCAGCCCTTTCTCCTGACCCACCTCCTCCCCCTCTTCGGGGCCTGAGCACATCACAACTCCATCCTCATCAACTTCTGCCTCTGGCTTCAGTGCCCTGGAAGGAGGTGGGTGGGGAGAGGTTATGCAAGGTTATGACCATCAGGGTCTCCACGATTTCCAGCAGCTTCTCTACTCCTCTCTCGTTCCCCTATTTTTGACTTCTGTAATAGCATTTCTTATCTCTTCTGATCATAAATATCCACACAAGAAGAAGTCCCCTCCCTGAGTCTGGGTTCCTCCTCACTCTTACTTGAGGCCGATGCTGTCCTCGCCTAATGGGGGCCGGCGTCGGTGGGGAGTTGCCTGAGTCTGAGGCCTTCGAGTGAAACCAGGGGGCAGCCAGAGGGCTCCATGCTCTCGGCGTCGACGCCGGATGAGTTGGAGGACAAGAAGAGCCCCTAGGGCCAGGAGAAGCACGCCAGCCACTGGCGAGCACAGCACAGGCCAGGGGAGCTGGTTGGTGGTGGGCACTAGTGGGAGAGACACAGTCATAAATAGGAGAGGCCATTCCTGGTGAGACTAGTCGATCTTGTGAGACCTTTGGACAAGTGCAGTAACCCCTCTTTACCTCAGCTTTCTCATCTGTAAAATGGGGATAATAGTACCTGCCTCATGGGGTTTTGGGGAAGATTAAATGAGTTAATAATGTAAAACGCTTAGAGCAAGGAACATAGTAAGCACGATGTATCAGCTATTATTCTTTTGTGTACCATGAATTGTTTGATACAGAAATGATTGGATACTCTTGGTCCAGTAGAGAAGATAAACCAGAACCCAAGGTTTGTTGGAGGGCTATGACAGAGGTTAGGATAAAGTACTTAAGGAAGGAGAATGCAGAACAAATGGACCATCCAGGAGATCCAGTTAGAGAAAGTGGGGTTAAGGAAGGTAAGTCTCCACAAAAGACATTTTGGGTCCCTGTTATCCTGTTTCATTCCGCCTCCATTGCCTACCGCTGGCATGAGTGCTGGCCTGCGAGGCATGAGAGCCATCTGGGAGCAAAGGTCAGGGGAAATGGCAGGGGGTCACCTACCGGTGCCTGCATGAGGGTGGGCAGCCAGCAGGGGTCCAGGGAGCAAGGGCTCCAGGGCCCCCACTGCGGCCATCGCAGCAAGGAAGCGAAGCAGGAGCCCAGGGTCCCAGGGGCAGCGAGATGTGTGTTGGTCGGGGCCACAGTGGGAGAGATCCACACCCATCACCACCACAAACCTGTAGGGGAGGCACCTCAGGCCCCTGTGTTGGTCCCTATGTCCCTTCCCTCCCTGTGTCCCATTAAAAAAACTAGCGTCTGGCCCTCCCCTTCACCCAGCTTCTTACCCTGTGCTGAGAGAATCTGTCTCCCTGTCCAGGGGCTGTGTTTGAGGGGCTGCTCTCTCCTGATGAGAGGGGTCTGGAATTCCTCCTAGCTCCTCTTCAGCCCGGGCCCCAGGATAGGGGTATACCATGTCCCTGCCATCACTATCCTTCCTCACCCAGAGCCCCACCCTCATAGTCAGGGATAGCACTCGGGCCAGGGAAAGCAGCTGCTGGTCCAGGGCCGGGGGGCTCAGCACCACCAGTAGGGCCAGGGAGGGTCCCCACTCTGAGTCCCCATCTTGGGGCCTGCAGTCACCCCCATCCCAGCCACATTCTGCGGTGTTGCAGCCTTTCTCGCAGTGCCCGTTGTGGAAGTGGTCGCGGCAGTACTGGTCATAGGCTGGACTGTGGGGTGAGGAGAGAGGGACTCAAGACCCCTCCAAAACCTGACTCCCCTCTTTACCCCAGAGAGAAATCCTGACATTCCATGGCTTCTAGGACTCTGGTTGCTAAGTGGGGGCAACTGTGTAGCAATGGGCTTAATCAAACCCTGGATGGTAGTCCAGACACCCTCATGTCTACTGTCACCCTTGTCTTCTAAGACCATCCTTTCTCCCAACCCTCCCAAGCTCTCCTGTCTCCTTAAAAGAGAGTCCACGGCCCTTTTCCTTTAGGGTGCTGATTGCTAGGAGAGATACTCCATAGCAACAGGGCTTTGGGAGGGAGACTTGAGGCCTGAGCTCCCACCACTCTCAGTGAGGAGCCCCAACAGAGGCTATGCCCAACATTAACTATTGATGCCACCCCACTACCCTGAGCTGGAGCCAGAGTCTTCTACTCCTACTTAGCAATATTATCAGGGTGCAAGCTCTCTGGAGCCCAAGGCTGTGGCCACACTGTAACTGAAAGGCATCTATGTCCTTCTTCCTCCCCTCACCCCCCACCTCCTTCCCTGGTGCCAGTGGGTTTCAGGCTCACGTGCAGACTTGAGGGATCTCACAGTCATAGCCATCAAACAGACATTCTTCAGAGTCACACTGTGGGTGGCACTGCCCATCCCGGAAGAGAAGCCAGCACCGGGAGTGGGAGGGACAGCCCTTCCATGGGTCTGGGACCCCCAGGGAGCAGTCCCCTCCATCCCAGTTTCCTCCTGGGCCGCTGCAGCCAGCATCACAGGCCCCATCTCCATCTCTGCCCTCACACCCCTTTGCCTCAGGCCTTTGACACCGGGGCCCTGGAGAGTTGGGAGGGCAGGAGCATCGAAAGCCTGGGCTCCCCAACCCAGGGGTCTCTGAACAGCTGCCATTGTGTAGGCATGGGGAGGGGGGGCCACAGCCTTGAGGAGCTGGTGGGGTCAGGCAGTCAGGGTCCCCATAGCCATTGAGGCAAGCACAGCGGGGTGGGAAGCCTGGCTTGGGGGATGGCAGACACAGGCCCCCGTGATGGCAGTGATGGAGGCCGCAGGAAGGGGCTCTGTGGTTGCAGGTGGGGCCTTCAAAACCCTGTGGAGGGGAGGAGAGATATTGGGAAGTACCTTGCATTATTCTTCTCATTTCCCCCCAAGCAAACTCCTGGGTTAAGATAGCACAGGGGGTCCTAGATTCTGATATCTAAAAGAGTCCTTAGAGAGCATCAAGGTAATCATTTTAGGAATGTTGAAACTATGTCCCATGGTAGTTTCACACAGTGACTTATTACATTGTGGTGAAAATGGATGAACCACAGCTGTGTGCAACAATCTGGATGAATTGTAGCATAATGCAAGTCCTGGAAGACTAAACGGTTAACAGAGTTGAACTCTACTATATTATCTTAATCCTCGAAGATAGGCTTATGTGCCTTCCTCTTCCTCTTGCGGGAGAGCAGGATAGAGGAGGACGACATAAGTAGATGTATGTTATTATATTGTAATTCTTGGGTTAGGTTCATGGGTGTTATATTGTTAGAATAATAAAATAAAAGAAGGCTGGGCACAAGCCAATGTCAGTGTATCACGAACCAAGATTTAAGATTAATCCAATTTCATGCATCTGATGCCCATAAACACCTACTCACACACATCCATATCCAGAGTTAAAAGAACTTTCCTAAGGCCATCTGGCTTGATCTTGGGGAGCTCTTGACCTTCTCTTAGGCAATGCCTGTGATCTGGAAAATTCCATTCATGCTGCCACCTGATCCTGCCTCTCACCCAACTGCTTCTGAGAGCCATTCACTGCTGTGAACTTGGGATGGCTTCCTCCAGTAATTCCCACTCCAGTGCTTCCTTGTGCTCCCCTCTAGGATTCCAGTTCAGTCATTCTCACCTTTTATCAGTATAGGGGGCAACAGAGAAGGCAGTTTTGCAGTCACTTACCTTGGGACAGTGGCAGGTGAAACCTGGGGGTGGTCCTGCTGTGGCCTCACAGGACCCTCCATGGGAGCAGGGCTGGCTCTGGCAGGGGTCTATCTCCACCTCACACAACTGGCCTGTGGTGGGGGTGAGATTAGATGTCACACATGCTTCAGTCACTGCTTCCTTCCTAGCTCATTCCTGGGACTTGGCCCAGCACTAGATGTGCAGGCAAATGGATCATGGGTCGTCTTCTCTGGGGTCGAACAGGGAGGCAGGGATGGACAAGATGACTAGGCCGCCTCATGAGTGGGGATTGACTGGGTCTCCATGGTCTGCTCAGCTGTGCCCTAGAGATGCCTGCACCTTCCCTCCTAGGCCTCACCTGTGTGTCCAGGTAGACACTGGCAGTAGAAGGCATTGGCCAGAGAATGGCAGGCTGCAGTGCCTGCGGGGTGACAGGGCCGGTCCAGACACTCATCCACGTCCCCCTCACAGCGCAGCCCCACAAAGCCTGGAGGGCAGGCACAGTCAAAGCCTCCAGGTTTGGGGATGCAGGTTCCATGGTTGTGACAGGGTTGGGACTGACAAGGGTCGGGTTCCTTTGAGCAGTTCTGTCCATTGTAGCCTGGGGCGCACTGCAGGCAAAGAGGGTCAGACAGAACCGTGAATGAGCCTAGCCAGCACTATAAGGGACCCAGCCCAAGATAGCCTGCTTAGCCCCCAACCTTCCAGATCAACAGTATCACTCAACTCACCATCCATCATCGCCACATGTGGCTTAACCCTTTTATCTCAACTCCACATGATGCACGATTGTTCAATAATAGGTAACTTAACCCTTCCCCGTCCCAAATAATCCCTATGACACACTGTCATTATACATAGTTCTGTTTTTGGTAAAACTTCCCTCACTCCCCTACCAACTCACCCACCATGCTCTCTCATGTTTTATTAATTAATTCATAAACATCTATTGAATACCTACTTTTACCAGGCACCATTATAGGCACTAGGAATACAAAGAAAATTAGAACTCCTTCCTGTTTCCATGAAGCTTTCAGTCAACCAGAGGTGAGAGACAGCTAGCATTTATTGCATGATTTGTATACTAACCTCATAAAACCCTCCTAACAACACTTTATGTAGATTGTATCATTTGATCCTCACCTTACAGATAAGGACACTAAGTCCCTGAAAGGTTAAGTGACTTGCACAAGTCACCCAGCTATAGGTGGCAGAGCTGGGATTGAATGTAGGTCTGTGACTTCATAACCAATGCCCTTAACCATTTTCTGATTGTTTCATGCCGCTCTGCTAGTGATGAGGCCTGTACCACATGCTGGGTTTTTGCAAGAGGAAGGAGAGCATGCAAGAATGGAGTACCAGGAAAACCTCAGAGAAATGGGGAAAAGGGGATTCACAAGGAATCTGAGGAGTAGCCAGAGAGCTGGACGGAGCAGGTGAGGAGGGTGATTTGGAAACCGCTGGAGGAGGGAGTTTCATGAAAGAGGAAGTAAAGTGAGTGATGGGTGCACAGAGGCTCACTGCTGATCAGCACACGGCTTTTGTATATGTTTGAAAATCTTCAAAATAAAAGGTTAAAAAATAAAAATTAAAAGTGAAATAGAGAGAGTGTGTTAGGGGATCTGCATTGTGCCTTCTATCAAAAGTTGTGGTTCTGGGCCAGCCCGGTGGCGCACTGGAGAGTGCGCCGCTTGGGAGTGCGGAGGCGCTCCCGCCGAGGGTTCGGATCCCATGTGGAGACCGGTTCCCACTCACTGGCTGAGCGCGGTGCAGGTGCAACACTGAGGGTTGCGATCCCGTTGCTGGTCCCTGGTACGGGCGCGACACCGAGGGTTGTGATTCCGTTACCGGTCAGTAAAAAAGGAAAAAAAAAAAAAAAGTTGTGGTTCTGAGCCCAGAAATCAGGCTAATCGGACTAGAGTCCCAGCTTTGCCTGTCCTGGCTTAGTGACCTAGACCACCAAGGAGAGGCTCTAATCCAGCCTGGAGAGAAGTTAGGGACATCTTCCTGAGAAAGGTGCCTCCTGGGCACCATCTGGTGGAAGAGGGGTTGGGAAGGCATTCCAGACACTGGCAACAGCAGGGATAAAGGCTGAGTCAGCGTGGGGTGTGTAGGAAAGCCAGCAGCATTTTTGTGTTGCTGAAGCTCAGCGGCAGGGTGGGGGTGGGGAGAGATGAAGCCCAGGAAGTAGGCAGGGCTGGGTCATGCAGGGCCCTGGGCTTTATTCTGAAAGAGGTGGGCAGCCACTGAAGGGCATTCAGCAGGGGAGTGACAGGTCAGCTTAACATTTTCAGTAGTGTACGCTGGTAGTGGGGTAAAGCCTGAACCTAAAGGAGGACAGTGTAGAGGCAGGGATGATAGTTAAGAAGCTGATGCAGCTATCCAGGCAGAATGTAGCAAAGACCTTGACCAAGGCAGTGGGAAAGGACAGAGCTGGGAAATATTCAGGAAGTAACATGTTATGACTTGGTAGTTAGTTGGACGTGTGGGGTACAGGAAAGGGAGGAGAAGTGGATATATTGGGTCCCCTCCCCATCACGACTTTCTCTCACATCCAGTCCCCCTTGTCTTCTCTTCCCCCTCCCCTCTAAACCCTCTCACCTGGCAGAGATACCCATTGGTCTGGGCCACGCAGGTGGCCCCGTGCTGGCAAGGCCTGGACTCACAAGGGTTCACATTGTCCTGGCATAAGCTGCCTTGGTATCCAGGAGGGCAGTGGCAGAAATAGGAGGGGCCGCTATCGATGCAGAGGCCTCCATTCTGGCACAGGGAAGAGACATCTATGCCTGGGGAGAGAGACAGGGATATGTAAAGATAAGGGGGTGGAAGGGTGTTCAGGGGGCCCCAGGCACTGAGCAGAGAGGCCTTTACCTTGGGGGCCACTCTGAGCCTAAGGACTTGGTAACTCCTGACACTGAAGAGGTTAAACTATCTAGTTCCCCCTCTACCCTTTTCTGCCAGAATATGGGAGAGATACCTCTTAGGCTTAGCAGAGTGACTAAGTCACTGTTTTCTTGGCTTAAAAGAAATCTTAACCAAGAAATAATTCAAGGGACGCTTCAGGCAGAGACATGTGGCTTAGCTAGTGGCCCAAGCCTCTCCCTTGAATTTTGCATCCTCTTCGAGTTTCTCTCACTGTAATTCCCATCAACCACCCCCTAACCTCACACAATCTCTTTCCTGAGCTCTTCTTGAATGTGTGTGTGTGTGTGTTTGTGGGGGGGGGGAGTATTCTTTTACAAGGGGGTTGGTGTAACGTCAAAGTGACTTGGGTGGGGTGAAATGTGTTGAGTATAGTTGGGTTAGATGTGGCCTGCTCTGGTTAAATTGTGTTGATCATGAGTTGAGTCGCTCCATGCTGAGCTTTGTCCCTGGTGCTTGTGTTAAACTCGAGTCTTGATGACTGGGCTGGTTGGTGTTGTTTGAGTTGTGTTCAGAGTGGTGACAGGAGTTGAGTTAGTTGTATAGGCCTCCCTAGGTGTTGAACAGTAGAATCAATAACTGTGGTTGGCCTGTGTTTTTGGCTCAGACACTAGTTTTGGTCAAAGGCTGAGTGTGGGTGGCCTTAGGGATGGAGGAGAGGAGGATGCCCTTTGTTTCTTCATCTGCTCCCAGTCAGTCCTTGGGCTGGTACCTTGGCTCAGCGCAGCCTTCTGGCAGGAGGACAGTGGGAGGTTGCAGAGTGGCCCAGTCCATCCCTGGAGGCACAGGCACTGGAAGGACGGCCCAGTCTGGAGGCAGTGGGAGTGGTGTGGACAGGGCTTCTGGGCACATAAGTCCATCAGAGTCTGAGGGTTGGGAGGAGCATGAGGCAGGACAGAGCATCAGATGGTCCTCTGCCAATGGCAGCTCCTCAAAATCCCTTACCTCTAAAACTCTCTCCTGAGTGGTCTGGGACCAGGTGACCCTCCCTGGTTTCCTTCAACACCCATGTCCCAGAACAGCTCCTGGGATCTGAAATCTGTTCAGTCCTTCCTTTTTCTTCATTCTACACAAACCTCAAGCCAGACACCCAGCTCCTAGACCTCCATACCTGCCTTCACATGGATACCTCTCCCAAGCTTCCCTGCTGCCCACCTTTATGTCCCCAGGCCCCTCTCACTGGAGTGCTCCCTCCTCAGCACACCTGGCTCAATGCCTCTCACCTGGCAGCTGCCTCCTGTGTAGCCAGGGGGACAGAGGCAGTGGGGACCCTGAGGGCTGTCTTGGCAGGTCGCCCTGTTCCTACAGGGGCTGGACAAGACAGAGACAAGGCACAGTAGGAAAAAGTTCTGGGAAACAAGGGGGAGGGAGTGCATGATTCAGTGGGGAGGCAAGTACTGGAGAGATGGGAAACCGGGAGGGAGGGCACAATGAAGGGCCTGGGGTGTGGAGTGGGAGGCAGCCCGGAGCCCAAGGGGAGATGGAGAGGAAGGCTGGGAAGGCTGGGGGGGCTCCCTCCCTTCCTCCAGGGGACTTTGTGCCCTGCTCACCTGTCTGCACAGCTGGGGAGGATCATTTCCTCACAGCGTGGGCCCTGGAAGCCCATGGCACAGAGGCAGGAGAAGGTGCCAGGCCCATTCACACAGGTACCCCCATTGAGGCACGGGGCTGGAGAGAGGAGGCTGTGAGGGGTTGGGTTCTTTGCCTGTAACCTGGCCTGTGACCGCACACAGGGCATCCGCTCCCAATGAAAACAACAGCTCACCTCTGTTCAATTAATTTTTTTTTTTTTTCAAAGGATGACTGGTAAGGGGATCTCAACCCTTGGCTTGGTGTTGTCAGCACCACGCTCACCCAGTGAGCAAACCGGCCATCCCTATATAGGATCCGAACCTGTGGCCTTGGTGTTATCGGCACTGCACTCTACCGAGTGAGCCACGGGCCGGCCCATTTCGATGTTTTTTTGTTTGTTTTTGGACCTTTTTGAGACCGGCCACACCGCACTCAGCCAGTGAGCGCACCAGCCATCCCTATATAGGATCCGAACCTGCGGCAGGAGCGTTGCTGAGCTCCCAGTGCCGCACTCTCCCGAGTGCGCCACGGGCTCGGCCAATTAATTTTTTAAAGATACGGCACAAACACACCCTGCCCAGTCCTCCACCCCCGTGTGGCCCAGTCCTAGGACATGGTGGGCACTCACCAGACACACAGTGGTCAGTACTGGTTTGGCAGTGGGGCCCTGTGTGGCTTGGAGGGCAGGTGCAGGAGTAGCCTCCAGGGCTGGGGCTGCAGGAGCCACCATTGAGACAGGGCCCTGAGTGACAAGCTGTTACCTCCTCAATACAGGTAGGACCTGAGGGAAACAGGTGGGGTCTGAGAAAGGGGGTCCTCCCACCTCTCCCTCCACCCTCCTACTCTTTTCTTTCCCTTCCCTTCCTCATCCCCAGCCCTATCGTTCTCCCCCATCCAACCCCTTTTCTTTTCTCACCACCTCCCGCACATCACTGGTGTCCCCTGAAGCCCATGCCCAATTCTCCTTTGTGGTGACTGAAACACAGAGCCCTTGGTTATATGCCTTGCCCTGGATTTAGGGGGCGACCAGCCCAGGGTTTACATGGTTTAGGGAGGGCCTCACCTGTGTAGCCTGTGGGGCAGGTGCAGTTGTAGCCAGAGGGCTGGGGGTAGCAGGTCCCCCCATGGGCACAGGGCGTGGAGATGCAGCCGCCCAGCTCTGCCCCACACTCTGGCCCTGTCCAGCCCACATCACACACACATGAAGATCTGGTCATAAAGAGAAAGGGGAGAGTTTTTCTCTCCTCCTAGTGCATCCTCTCCCCTCCCCATTGGCCAGACCACTATGATCTTTTATTTTGGCCCTGAGATTCTGGCCTCTTTCTTCAATGATTTTGCTCTCAGTATCGCTCTGCTTCCCATGTCTCTCTCTCTTTCTTTTTTCCTTTTTGTCTTTTTTCGTGACCGGCAACGGATCGCAACCCTCAGTGTCGTGCCCGTACCGGACTGGGACGGGCAACGGAATCGCAACCCTTGGTGTTGCTCCTACACCTCGCTCAGCCAGTGAGCGGGAACCGGTCTGTATGTGGGATCCGAACCCTCGGCGGGAGCGCCACCGCACTTCCCAAGCGGCGCACTGCAGCAGTACGCCACCGGGCCGGCCCCTTCCCATGTCTCTTTCATCCCCTGCTCATTTTCTCCAACAAGATTTAATATAGTTGACCCTTGAACATATGGGGGCTGGGTGCTGACCCCTGTGCAGTCGAAAATCTGTGTATAACTTTTGACTCTCTTAACTACTTAACTACTACCTAAGTAGATGCATGCTTTCTCCTAGGCTGGAAGATGTTACCTCTGGCAGTGCCCATGGTGGCAGGTGCAATTGTCCTCAGCAGGGGCACAACCAGGGCTTCCATCAGGGCAGAGGCAGTGGGCCTTTTCTTCCTGATCCTGGCATTGCTTTGTGGGCTGGCACAGGTTGGGGGCACACAGGGGAACCTCACAGAGCTGGCCTGGGGTGAGATGTATCAGAAAGAAAACAGTCCCTGCACGTCCATGATGGGGTCAAAGTGTCCTCAGTTCTTATGCATGACTCACTCACTCCTCCCAAAACTCATCCTACAATGGCTCCCTATTGCTTTCAGGATACTGTTGAGCTTCCTCAGAATGGCACACAGGGTCCTGCATGATGTGACCTTCCTACAACTGCTGTGTTTCTCATCTTTGCCTCTTTGCACCCTAAGCTCAGGATCTTGTACAGTTTCCTAAGTGGGGCGTGTTTTCTTCCCTCTGTGACTTTGCACACGTAGTTATCTCCAGCTAGAACATGATGTCTGGTGTTCTGTCTTGACAAACTCTTACTCATCTTTCAAGACTCAGCTCAGCCATCACCTCCTCCATGAAGCCTTCTCATCATTAGTCTGGGTTGGCTGGTCCTTTGTGCTCCTACAGGACCCTGTGCATTCCTCTCTCAGAGCACTTCTCTGGGCGATAATCAACAGGAGACTTGTTGGCTTCTCTGCATTAGATTTAAAGCCATTTGAGGAGAGCAACTCTCAGTCAACTTTGCTTCTGTGTCTGGCATAATAGGACTTAATAAATGGTTGCTGAATAAGCAAGTGAGTAGCTTTCTTTGAGCCCTGTCTTCTACTCCTGAGCCTCAATCACACCATTCATGTAACAGCTGCCCTCGTTCCCATGGTTGTATGGTTGTGCAGGTTTTGTACTGAATAACTTTAAAGGTTACCATCCTCATTCTATTCTCACATCCCAACCATCAAACACCCACCAATGACCTCTGCTCCACCCCAAATGGACTCAAATATCCTGCCAGTCCTTTCCAATGCTTCCCCTGCTGACCTGTGAAGCCAGAGGGGCAGAGGCAAAAGAAGGCTCCTGGGAGGTCAAGGCAGCTGGCTCCAATGGGGCATGGGCCACTCAGGCACTCGTCCACCTCTGTCTCACAGCGTGGCCCTTCAAAACCTATGGCACAGCAGGAGTGTCAGGGACCTGCACAGACATCTGCCACCATCCCCACTCTCTCCTCCAGTGTCTGAGCCCCAGTTTACCTGGAAGACACACACAATGGAAGGCTCCAGGCTGGTCCTGACACTGCCCGCCGTTGGCACAGGGTGAGCTTCTGCATTCGTCCATGTCCTCCTCACACCGGGTGCCGGTGAATCCTGGTGGGGCAGGCAGTGGGTTGGGAGAGAAGGCCAAGGTCACTGAGGGAAACACAGTGTAGTCCCTCTCCTTGCTAGGAAAGGTGAATCTGTAGGGCTTCCCAGAGAAGGTACCTGTAATGGGGGGTGTGGGGTGATAGGAAGGTGATGCAGAAAAGGGGAAACTCAGCCACCTGCCAGCTGTGTGACTTTGGGCAAGCTACTCAACCTTTCTAGGCTCCAGTTTCCTCTTCTGTAAAGGGGGCATAATAGTGGAACCTACCTCATGGTACCATTGAAAGGATTAAATGACATAATGCCCAAAATGAACATAGCCAAGTGCCTGGCCTGGAGTAAATATTCAATGAATGTAGTTATTATCACAGCAGGGGGCAGAGGGATGCCCCATGAAGTGCCCCATGAAGAAAGGCTTGGGGCAGCTTTCCCTGCACCCTTGGTGAGCAGTGCCAACACAAGCCTGGGATGCCCAACATGCAGGGAGAGTACACAGAGGAGTCTGCAGGAGGGCTGGAAGGGAGGGATGTTTGGGTAATTCGGCAGGACAGAGATGGGAGTGGGTAAGTAAGTGAGGGAAGATCTGGGGATGTAACAGGAAGAGAGTTTGGGGAGCAGGGAAAGAATAGGAGAAAAGGGGACTCTTTGACCAGGCTACAGAGAGCTTCAAGAAGCCTGGGTGATTGCTGAGCCTGAACTTTGGTGATTCAGAGGCCTGGGGGATGAGGGGGGCTGGAGTGGAGTTTGCACCCACCGGGTGGGCAGATGCACAGGAAGCTGTTGAGCAGGTCGTGACAGTCAGCATGGTTCAGGCAAGGAGCGGAGGCACACTCATTGGTCTCCACCTCGCAGAGATGTCCTTCTAAGCCTGGGGACATGTGTGTCCTGAGAGGGGAGGCCCAGCCAGGCTGGGCCCGCTTTGGCTGCTCCCCTTCTGCCTGAGAGACCCCAGTTCTAGAACCAGCCCTGCCCCTGACTTGCCGTGTACCCCCATCAAGCAGCCCCTCCCCTGGTGCTGTGTGCATGTGGGTTGTACAAGATGAACCCTGAGGTCCTGCTGCTCTGCGATGTGTGGCTCTGTCTCCTTCAGTTGTGAAAGCTCAGGGAGCAGGAGACTTGTGGGGTCCTGTAGGAGCACTGGGAGGAAGTGCCTTTTGGGGGCATTCCTATGTACACATAGAGCAGGACTTACCCCGGAGGGCTGACCAGCTGGGAGGCCCTCAAGGTACAAATGGCACCAGTGGGCATCTGCTTGAAGGGGGATTCTCTCTTGTTTCACATCGGCAGGCCTCTGTGCCAGGGAGACCAGGGTTCTCAAAGTGGGGGAATTTGAAGGGCATTTGGGAAGCTGTGTCCCATTGCTTTGAGCTGGTCCTGGTCTCCACTGTCTTGCCCAGAACTGAGGTGGGATCAACGTCTGGACCTTAGCTGTCTCCCTCTTCTTGCCTGGGGAACCTGTCTCTGAAGCTCCTTGATATCTACAACCTTGTCCCTTGGATTACTGAACATTTTTTTCTTATTTTTCTACGATTGTCTGTGGGTGACCTGAGCCACTATTCGTGGGTGCTGCTCAGCCAGGTGGTATAGTGTAGTGGTTATAACTATTGAAGTTCTTGGTTTGAATCTTGGCTCTGCCACTCATGAGCTGGGTAACCTTGGACAAGTCACTTAAACTCTCCGTACCTCAGTTTCTTCATTTATAAAATGGGCATTGCAACAATGCTAACTTCATAGGCTTACTGTAAAGATTAGATGAAATAACACATGTAAGATGTTCAGAGAGTGCCTGGAACAAAGTTTGATATTACTTTTTTGGTTTTATCCAGCTCCCTGGTGTTGACTCTGTCACTCTCTCCCTGGGGAGACTTTCCCCCTTAAAACTGACCTGGAGATGGGTGTATCCTTGTAGCCCTCCTTCCCTGTTGCACCAAATTCAGGTGCACAAGCCTTTGGGATTTTAAGGGATTACCCTCTCTCTACAGAGGAGAGTTTCTGTGAGTAGGGGAGCATTCTGGGTTGGCATGTGGCTGCAGCATGGAAAGTTTATTAGCTGCTATTCTACACTTCCTCGCTGGGCCGCTGTATACAGTGGGCCAGGTTGTGCACTCTACGATGACTGTGAAATGAATGGCAGCCCCATGGAGTTGAGCAGTGCACAACCTCACTACCCTCTGTGGCAGCCCTTCCCCTAGGGGCCATGGGTGTCCCAGGGTTGTCATCTGGGAGTGGGGAGAGCAGAAGCATCCTGTGCTACCTGACCCCAACTGGCCCGATGCTGTCATTGCTTTGGATGGAGAGGTGATTCCCAGTGGGTTCAGGGTTAGTTCTCTGCTTCCCCCACCCACACCACATTCAGTTGGTACCTGGTGGGCAGAGGCAGTGGAAGGTGGCAAGTAGGTCCAGGCAGGTGCTGCCTGGGTGGCAGGGCTGGGACAGGCACTCATTGTGATCAGCCTCGCAGCGGGAGCCAGTGTAGCCAGGTGGACAGAGGCAGTTGAAGGAGCCAGGGGTGTTGAGGCAGGAGCCGCCATGTTCGCAGGGACTGGGACCTTGCTGGGCTGCAGGGAGAGAAGAGCTGGGAGTCCACAGGGGCCATAGATGGGACAGACAAGGAGGCCAGGCTGTCAGGGAAGGTGTGGGGACATGTTTGTGGCAGATGCGACCACATCGAGGAAGGAGCTTGTGTCTTTAAGATGGAGAAGAACTTAGGGGGCAAATCTGAGGGGCCTCCAGGGCTGAGCATTGATGATAGGACCATGTAGGGAAGAGATGCCAAATCTGGACAAATTCAAGGAAAAAGACGTTTGTTGTTTGAATTTGAAAATTTGCCCTTTTCTGTCCTCAGTGCAGAGGCCTATCTGGGGCTCAGAGAGGCTCTGAGGTGGGGCTGCCTCACCCATCTGGCACTCGTCCAGGTCCTGGTGGCAGGTGGGCCCTGAGTAGCCGGGCTGACACAGGCAGAGTGTGGAGCCTGTCAGGGGGTTGGTGCTGCACTGGGCTTCCCCGTGGCATGGCTGGCTCAGACACATGTCTTCCAGGTGGCACAGGAGGCCTGGGGGGGGGGGGTCAGGGTGGGG
>NW_007730824.1:13677-41988 GCF_000696425.1 Galeopterus variegatus | reverse complement strand
AGGGGGTTGGTGCTGCACTGGGCTTCACCGTGGCATGGCCGCCTCCGACCAATGTCTTCCAGGTGGCACAGCAGGCCTGGCGGGGGGGCACAGGAGGCCTGGGGGGGGGGGATCAGGGTGTGATGAGGCTCTCAGAGGCCACTTGAAGCTCTCAGTTTCCCTCTTGGTTCTTTCACCCTCCGTCTCTACCTGCCACCTGTGATACCCTCTGCCTCCACACCTGTGCGTCCAGGTGGACAGAGGCAGGAGAAGGAGCCCACACGGTCAATGCAGGTGGATCCTGGGGCACAGGTGGCAGCAGCACAGTCGTCCAGGTTCTCCTCACAGCCCATGCCCCCCCAGCCGCTCACACACACGCAGTGAAAGCTGCCAGCAGAGTTCTGGCAGGTGCCCCCATTTCTGCAGCGAGGGGGACCCTGAGTCTCACATTCATCCACATCTTCGGAACAATCCCAGCCTGCAGGAGGGTGGAGAGGGGACAATGGCTAGAGCTGGGAGCCCTATGAAGAAGAGATGCCAGAGGCTGACTATCTGTGCCACTGGTACCATGAACTTAGCTTAAACAACTCACCTGTCCAGGTCTCTGGGCAGAGGCAGGTGTAGGTGCCCAGCCCATCCTGGCAGGTGCCCCCATTCTGACATTGGTGCCCAACACAGTTGTCTGGATTCACCTCACAGTCTGGGCCTGTGAAACCTGACAGGACCAGGGGGTCAACTGGGGGAGGAGGACCCAGGGAGACAACCCTCTCTGCCCAGAGAGAGGGGCTACAGGAGAGCCCCTGTGAGGACGCACCTGGGGGGCAGAGGCAGAGGTGAAAGCTGTAGTCTCCCTTTGGTACCAGCTGGCAGGTGCCCCCATTCGGACAGCCCCTGTGGGGGCAGGGTCCCGCATGGAGTTCACAGTGTAGACCCTCCTGCCCTGCAGGGCAGAGACACTGGAAGGAGCCCAGGGTGTTGTGGCAGGAAGTGCCCTTGGGACAGGGTCCTGGGTCCAGGAAGCACTCATTGACATCATGTTCGCAGGTATGACCCTCGAAGCCAAGTGGACAGCGGCACTGGATCTGGGGGTATGTGGCCAGGCACACCCCTCCATTGATGCAGGGATTGGCTGAGCAGAAGTCCCGAAGCTGGCACTTCTCGCCTAAGGCAGAGGGCAGAGGGCAGAGGGGGCTGTTTCCAGCATTGTACAAATTCCAGCTCATCTGAGATTACCCAGCTCTCACTCTGGAGATATCTAATTTTCATATTTCCTTCCCTTCATTCCCATACTCTCTTTGCCCTATTCCATCACCCCTTGCCTCAGTTTTGCCATACCTTGGGAGGGCCATATCTGGACTGAGCATATTTTCTAAATTGAAAATAGGGCATATGTCTAACAGTGGGCATGTTGAAAATTGGCCCTGCCAGGGAAAATCTGGGATGTGGCATCTTTTCAGTGATGATCTTCTGGAGAGAGGTAAAAAGCACCCAGCATCTGCAGACAGGAGACTCAGGTTGGCACCCTGCTGTGCCACAACTGGTTGTATGCCCTTGGGTGAGTCACTGTGCTCCTCTGATCCTGATTTCCTAATCTTTAGGTGGGTATAATGACTTGTATAATGATCAGGAGCTCACTTCACAGCTCATGCGCACCAGTGGTAATGGCAGCAGCAGCAGCGGAGGTGGTGGTTGCCATCATGAACCGCACATGTACTCTGTGCCAGGTACTGAACGAAGTAAGCACTTCTTGAGCACAGTCCCCACCATGCCCTGCACATATACTCTGTGCTGGGTACTGAGCTAAGTAAGCACTTTCTGAGCATGATCTCTTTTCATCCTTTCAACAGCCTCATGAAGCATGAATGTTAGTCTCCCTTTTCGTCAGTTTATAAGAGAGGACCCAGAAAGCTTAACTATCTTATGCAAGGTCGTGGAGTTAGTGGCAGAGGTGGCATTGGGGCTGCCCCAGAGCCCCTCCTCTGAATCACTAAGCTTGCCCCAGGGTTACACCACTCCTCCTAGGATGGGGCCCCACTCCTCTCTCTTGGTTAGATCCCTCCCACTCCCACTACACCTCCCAGCACTGCAGTCTTTGCAGACAATATTATGGGCACCTGCCACCCAGAATAGGGGCCACTGGGATGCTCAGAATGCAGAGTCCTGCAGGTCCCCTGGTATGCCAGGTGATAAGCCTCTAATTGCTGGGTTGAGGGGACATTGAGGGGGCCCAGAGAGGTATCAGGATGGTGTGCTAAGGGGGCTCACAGCCCCCTTTGTTTGGAAATGTTTAAACATTTTAACAATGAGTACAACCATACTGGTGAATATCAATCTTGGGAAAGTGGGTCACCGGGAATTGGCTCTTTGATCCTCATGGCCTCTGTCCTCAAAGGGTTCATGTTCTCTTAGGCTCATTTTCCATCTTTCCTACCCCTCAGCCTAGCCCACTGCTCCTGCCTGTCACGTCCCTGCCACCGCAATCACTGCTTACCTGTCCATCCAGGCAGGCAGGAGCATTGCGGGAGGCCTGAGGCCTGGATTTGGCAGTGGCCCCTTTTGGAACAGAAGGAGGGAGGACAGGGGTCTTTGAGCTGGGCCTGGCACCTCTTGCCAGTGAAGCCAGGGGGGCAGCTGCAGAGGAAGCTGGGGGCCGATTGGGAGGGGGGGCTAGTGGAACCCAGGGGGGTGGGAAGCAGGGCTTGGCAGCTGCCCCCATTCTGGCAGAGCTGGACATCCTGGCAGGGGTCAGGAAACTGGCACGTCTCACCCAGGAAGCCAGGGGCACACCTGGGCAGGGAAGGAGAGAGGAAAACTCCCATCACCAGCCTGTCTCCCTCCTCTCCCACCTCCCTCCTTTGTCTTCATTTGTTTCCCTCTCTCCTTCACTCCTTCCTTTCTCCTTTCTTCCCACTTTCTCACCTCTCCCTCCCTCTTTCTCTCCAGTCTCCCACTCCCTCGAGGCACACTCACTGGCAGGTCCCTTGCCCCTGAGACAGGCTCAGGCAGGTGCCTCCATTGGCACAGGGTTCTGGGAGGCTCCCGCACTGCAGCCCTAGGAGGGAGAGGGGTGAGACAGGAGCAGGGGCGTGTGCCTTCCCTCTCCTCCAGATGCTCCCGAGAGATCTGCCCACAGCAGCCCCTAGACACCATCTCCTTCCTACTCCTGTCCCCAGTCCTCACGTGGTCCCCAGCCCCAGTGCTCTCCATGCCAGGCCTCTCCGTTACTACTCCCCACCCCCCCTTTCCTGTTTATTCTCTGGCCTTCCAAGTCCAGCTTCAGGCACCATCCCTCTGAAGCAAGACAACAGGGATCAGGAGGGGGGCTGAAGGGGCTCCTGGGAGGTGAATGGCTTAGACTTGGAAGGGATTTCCTACCGGAAGGGCCCAGCATTGAGCCATCTGGCGGGGGGTGCGGGGAGGACAGCTGGACCCGGAAAGGTCCCTTGACCTTCCATGTCTCCATCTCCTGCTCCCCTCTCAACTCTTCCCCCAGCAGGTGGTCTGTCTGTTTCCTCCTCCCCTCCTCAGCATCTGCAATAGGGCCAATGGGGTTCCCCCGGGTGTGAGCACCCTCTCACCCATCCCCCGTAGCCATCACCACCCCTGGCACCGGGCCCAAAGCCTTGGTCTGAACAGCTCCAGTGGCAGAGTCGTCTCTCTCTGCCGGCTGCCCCCATTTGGGGGCGTATGAGAATCTTCTCCATCCAGTGTCCACTCAAAGCTGGGTCTTGGTTTTTTCCCCCACCCCACTGGACATCCCACTAAGGGAAAAGGGTCCCCCCACCTCTCCCACCCCATGCCTCACCTCTGCTCATAATAATTGAGAAACACAGCAGCAGCGACAGCAGCAGCAGTGGAGGGGGCTGCATTCCAGAGCCCCTGCCCGAAGCCCAGATCCCCTCTCCCTCTTCAGGCAGGGACCCCAGAGCCCTCACCCAGGCAGGAGCCACCTCCTCTGCTCCCACCGCCCCTTCTTCCTCCTCTTCGGCCTGCTGTAAGCCTCACGTCTGAGCTGTTTCCTGAGTCACACAATGTCCTGGACACCCTAGTGATGGGGGGGGGGGGGGGAGGAACATTGGGGGGATGAGGGAGGGGCCTCCTGGGCCTTCTGTCCTTGACAACCCCTGGGGATGTGGGGGGAAGTAGGACAGGAGGTGTGTTTGGAGGGCAGGTGATAAGAGGGAGAACCAGCTTGTGGGGCCCCTGGGGCAGTCCCATCCCTTGAGTTTGTTGATATAGTCTATACAATGGCCTGGGCACCCTAGTGGGGGGGGGGGGGGAGTGGAGGAACATTGGGGGGATGAGGGAGGGGCCTCCTGGGCCTTCTGTCCTTGACAACCCCTGGGGATGTGGGGGGAAGTAGGACAGGAGGTGTGTTTGGAGGGCAGGTGATAAGAGGGAGAACCAGCTTGTGGGGCCCCTGGGGCAGTCCCATCCCTTGAGTTTGTTGATATAGTCTATTCTTTCTAGAGATGGAAATTGCAAGGTGGCTGCCCCTGTGCCCCAGGAGGGGCAGGACCTGAAAACGAGGTGTGTGTGGGAGTGGTGGTGAGATATCTCTCCCTATTCTTCTTCCCAGGAGAGGATGCTTAATTTGCTAGGTCAGTAGAGATGCTTCAGAGAACCTGCAACTTGTCATAATTTGAAACCACTCACCTTGGCAGAGGGAACCCAGGGGATTTCTGGGCCTTATTTTGGCCCTTGCTTGGACTTATTTTTCCGCTTCTGGGGAATGGGCAAGATACTGGTCTGGTTTGGGGGGAAATCTTGGCCTTCCTTTGGAGGGGAATGTATATGACTGTCATGAAAAATGAACATAGTCCACTCTACGTTTTGCAGTTTGGGTTATCTGTAGCAAACGCTGAATTTGGGTAGTTTCCACTCCCTCCATCTCTGCCTCCCTTCACTGCAGAGGTCCCTGGGATGCAGGGAATGCTAGTGGGAACACAAAACTGGAGTAAATAGAATCACAAAAGGGAGTTCATTGCCCTGAAGAGCTCATCCGATCTTCTCGAGTCAACCCAGGACAGCTCTGGGGTCAGCCACACACTGAGTTCCTGCAGTAGTGGGTAACTGAGAGTCCAGGGTGGCAGGAGGTGTCAGCAGCAGTTGCGCACACCCCAGCACCCAGTGCCCACAGCTACATCCCAGTGCACTCTGGGCACCATCCTCTGCCAATGACATTCTTCACAGCACCATTCTTTTTTCTTATTTTTAAAAACTTTTTACTTTGAATTAATTTTAAACACATAGAAAAGGGGCAAAAATACTAGAAAGAATTCCAGGATACTCTTTATTCAGATTCACCAATTGATGTCATTTGACCACATTTACTTTATCATTATCTTTCTATAAATACATATTAGTATTTTTTTCTGAACCTTTTGAGCATAAGCTGCGCACAAGGTATCTCTTTACTTCTTTTTTTTTTTTTTTAAAAAGATGACCGGTAAGGGGATCTTAACCCTTGACTTGGTGTTGTCAGCACCACGCTCAGCCAGTGAGTGAACCGGCCATCCCTATGTGGGATCCGAACCCGTGGCCTTGGTGTTATCAGCACCGCACTCTCCCGAGTGTGCCACGGGCCGGCCCTCTTTACTTCTAAACCTTTCAGTGCAATTTCCTAAGAACAAGAACACCCTTTTACATAATACAGTACAATTATCAATATCAGGAAACTTAGACTGATATAATAATATGATCTAATCTATAGTCCATGTTCAAATTTTGCCAAATGCCCCATAATGTTTTTTATAACAATTTTTTTAATGGTCAAGGATCTCATACACTGCATTTAGTTGTCAAATCTTTTTAGTTTCCTTTAATATGAATACAGTTCCTTAGACTTATTTTGCCTTTCACTATATTGTCATTTTAAAAGAATACAGGTCAGTTATTTCTGTAGACTGTTCCTAAATTTGGGTATGTCTGATGTTTATACATTTTGGGTAGAAACACCACAGGGGTGGTATTGTGTCCTTCTCAGTGCGTCATACCATGAAGCCCATGAGCTAACATCATTCTTTTTTTTTTTAATTAATTTTTTTATTGAATCAAAATTGATTATACATATTTTTGGGCTTCAACATTGAGATATGTTGATCAAATCAATATTACTAGCATATATATTGTTACGAATCATAATTATTCTTTATGACTCTTGTCCAGTCTCTCCCTATTCCCCCTCCCTCCCCCGTACCCCCTCTAATTACCCCAGATTTCTTCTCTCCTTCTGAAAGAGTAATGGTTACTCTGTCTATCTGTTGCCCAGTTGATCTGCCCAATGCTGAGAGGTGTGATCAGGTCTCCCAATATTATCACAGAGCAGATGTTTCTTCTGTCACTTTGAAATGGGCTTTGTGGAGAGAGACATCCTCCTCTTTTCTTTATCTCTGCTGGTGACTCTCACTGTGTCAGTGCACTCCAGTGGTTGGTGGACCATCAGCGTGGTGGTTGTGGCATCTAGCCACTTTCGTGGCAGCCATGGTTATTGTGGAGGCTGTGGTAAGCCACCCACATAGAAGCGATGTTCCTGGGATGCTCCTTGGCACTGGTGGTGTGCCCAGTTGTGGAGTGTGTCTGGTCCCCGTCTCCATGCTTTGGGTCCACAGGCGGGCCCTGAGGCACTGGCACGGTTTGCCTGGTTGTGGGAGGGGGGGGGGTCCAGTCCCCTTCTCCATGCCTCCGTTCACCGGGCTGGCCACGAGGCACTGCCAACATCATTCTTTTTTTTTTTTTTTTTTTGTCTTTTTTCCGTGTCCGGCAACGGATCGCAACCCTCAGTGTCGCCCCCGCACTGGACCGGGACCGGCAACAGGATCGCAACCCTCGGCGCTGCCCCCACGCCTCGCTCAGCGGGAACCGGTCTGTATGTGGGATCCGAACCCTCGGGCGGGAGCGCCGCCGCACTTCCCAAGCGTCGCACTATCCAGTGCGCCACCGGGCTGGCCCCGCCAACATCATTCTTAATGGTTGCCCTAGTTCATTTAAACCAATTTCCTACCATAGCTCATTTTTAGGTGAGTCTCAGTTTTTAAAAATATGGTAAACTATGCTGCAGTAAGTGTTCTTGAACATACACATTTGCACGGTTGTCTAATTATCTGCGAATGTCTTTACTCTCGCCAACCTCGGTGTTAGAATCCTTGCCACATTGATAGATGAAATGGTGTCTCGTTGCTTTTTGTAATTGTTTTATTGTAAGTGTTAGCACTATTTTCATCTGTTTAATGGCTGTTCATGTTTCTTTCTTTGTGAGTTTCCTGCCCATGCTTTTGACACATTGTCTTACTGGCGTCATTGTCATTTTCCCATCACCTTCCTTAGTTGCGGAAGCAGACATGGGTGTAGAGACTTGGGAAGAGGAAACCCGAGTATGAAAAGTCCCTGCTTTTGTGCTCTCTGGTTTGCTGATGGGGGTGGGAGTGGGAGGGTGGGGGGAGGGGGGCGGTGGTTGTTGGTGAGTAGTGAAAGGAAAACGGGAAGAGACATCAGATTTCTTGTGGAACCACGAAGATCTGGCTGGAAAGAAATGACCTCGCCATGTCTGCCCTGTTGCTGACCTCACAGCATTTGTGGAAGAGGAGGCTGGAATAGGAGGCACTAGATGGAGGTTGGGAGAAAGAAGAAATGGCAACAGATACAGAGAAGTGGTTTGGTGGAAAGGGAGCCAGAAATGCAGTGGGACAGAGGCTGATTTTAAGGACAATGTCAGGAAGGTGCCCAGCTCACTTTTTGCCTTATCCTGCCTAAGGCAAGGCAGTATGCACTTGCTCAGGTGTTATGAGCTGTGCCTGGGTTTCAGACAGCCTCCTTGGCCCCTGGGAATCTATAGCCCCAAAGAGTATTGAGGCTTCCATAAGAGCGTGTTTCTCCTCCCCATGGCTCCCCAGCGGAGGACGCTGAGGAGGGTGGTGCCACCATCATCACAGTGAACTTCAGCATGCCAGGGACACAGAAAATTCTCTCTCGTGTTAAAATGACCCGATTCCTTACAATATCCCACCAGATAGAGGTTCATTTTGTTTATCTGACTTTCCTTTCATTGTATGCTCCCTGAGAGGGATAAACCTGTCCAATCATTAGCACTTTATTTGTGGGGACTTTCAACGTTAAGAGGATTGACTCTGAGCTTTGTCCTGATAAAGTGACCAGACACAGAAAAGAAAATAGCCCATTGTAGCTATAGAAATAAGTAAGAGGGGCCCACCTGAGAGATTCTTTGTAAATACATAGTTCAGGAGACTTGGAGACCCTCTATTCTCCCAGGACTCCTCTCCACTTTCCTGGAAGCAGGAATTACCTGGAAGTTACTCCTTATCTCTCCAACTTCTTAATACTATAGTGTCCATGGTCAATCCCTGGACCTCTTCTATATTTATCTTTTCCTGGGTGATCTCATCTAGTCTTATGGTTCCCTCCCAGATTTAAATACCACCTATGAAGACCATCTTTGTGCTGATGACTCCCAGATTGACATATCTGGATTACAACTCTTCCCGGAACTCCAGACTAGAACTTTCAATGTCTGATGAGTAGCTCAAACTCAACATATCCAGAACGAACCTGATCTTCCCCATCCAAACCTTCTCCTCTCTCCTGTTACAAATGTTTTGCAATTCTATTCTTTTAGTTGTTCACGCCCAAATCCTTGGAGACATTGCCGACTCCTCCCTTTTTCTCATTCTCCACAGCCAAACTGTCTTATTTACATCCTGTTGTCTCTACCTTCAAAATATATCCAGAATCTGACCACTTCTCAGTTCTTCTCATCCCCACTGCTGATACTCTAGTCCCAGCTGACCTCACCTCTTGCATCTCCTAACATCTCCCTTCCGCTGTCCTTGCTTTCCTTGGCCATTTCTCTGCACAGCAGCTGGAGTGAGTCTGCTAAAGTTTGCATTAGAGCGTGTCACTACTCTGTTCAAAACTCTCTAGTCACTTCTCCACTCAGAGTAAAGCTAACTTCCTTACAGGGCCTGCGAGGCCCTGCACATCCAGCCTGCCCTCCCTGCCCCCTTTGCTTTCTGACTTCATCTCTACCCTCCCCTTCATCCAGCCACATTGGCCTCCTCACTATCCTTTAAACAGGCACATTCACACCCGAGGGCCTTTGCTCTTGCTCTTCCCACTGCCTGAACTGCTTCCTCCCCCAGCTGAGGGAATGCGTGGCTCATTCTGTCACTTCAAAAGGCACCTTCTCCTTGAGGCCTTCGTTGGCTACCCCATTCCAAAATTGGAAGCCCTCTTCCAAGCGCCTCATCTTCATTGGGTTTTCTCCTTACTGTTTCTCACCATCTAACTGACATATTGTATATTTTATTTATTTTTCTTATTTACCGACTGTCAGTTCCACAAAGGCAGGGATTTTCATGTTTTGTTTACTTGTTGTTTTGGGGCTTGACCATGCCCCACCATGTGAAGCAGGACCTCAGCTGACCATGCACTACCTTATTTAAAATACCCTCAGGAGGAGGGTACTATTACCTCCATTCACAGAGAGATGCGGAGCTCAGAGAAGTTGAGTAACTTGCCCAAGATCATGCAGCTACTAAGTGAGTTTCAGACCTGGGCTGTTTACATTCAAACCCACATTCTTTCTACTCTGAGGCACCATTTGTCTTAATGGAATTTATTTTTTGTCATTTAAAAAATAATGTGGGAATGGCTGGGAAACAAGTTTCTACTTGGAATTGCATCAGAAATCACAGATCCAGCCATTCTCTTATGCTGTTACTGACATTCGGTGTAGCTTTTAGTAAGCACTAATGCATGTTATATGTTTATTCATTCATCCATTCATTCAAAAATTATTTATTGAGCACCTGCTTTATGCCAAGCACTGTTTTAGGCTCTGAATTTACAGCAGGGAACACAACAGACATAAATCAAGTAAATGTAAGATATAATGTCAGGAAATGATAAGGAGTACGAGGTAACATAAAACAACAGGGTGAGGGGAGAGAGAATGACTAGGGGGCTGCTTTAGACTGGGAGGCCAATAAGAGATGGAAATTCTTGTTTCAAAATAAATTCCAAATCTGACTGCTTGTCACCATGTCCCTACCATCTCTTACCAGGAATATTGCAATAGCATCTGATAGAATTTGGATATGTTGTCCCCCCAAAGCTTATGTCAAAATCTGATCCCCAACTTGGCATACTGGGAGTGACTTGGGTCATGGGGGCAGATCCTTCATGAATAGATTAATGCCCTGAGGTGGGGGGTAGTGACTGAGTTCACACTCTATTAGTTCCTGCGAGAGCTGGTTGTTTAAAGGACACTGGCACCTTCCCCCCTCCCTCTTTCTCTTTTGCTTCCTCGCACCATTTGATCTTGCACCCACCTGCTGCCTGCCCCTTTCCTCCAAGAGTAGACGTAGCCTGAGGCCTGAACCAGATCAGCTGTCCTAGAATCGTGAGCCAAATAAACCTCTTTTCTTTTTAAATTAGTTCATTTCAGGTATTCTGTTATAACATCATAAAAGCGGACTAATAGAGCATCCTACCTGGCTTCCTTGCTTACAACCTTCCTTTAACCCCTAGCTTAAGCCATTCTCTACATGGTGACCAGTGAAAGATGATAGGGAGATAGTGAGAAGAAGTCTAATGTGGAATTTATTTTGAAACCAGATTGATTGAATAAAGGGTGCACAGGCTGGGTCTCCAGGAAGCAGACTTTGATATTTAATCTAAAGCTGAGATGGCCCTTTAGAGCAGTCCCAAGTTGGGGTGAGGGATTCAAGCCTTTACACCCCTACGTTGATCAGTCATGGGAGGTAGATTGTCCCTGGAAAGTGTGACTTTGGGGAAGCAGTAATATTCAGTCCACGAAGAGGGCTGATAGCTAAAAGCTTATGTTCTAGCAGAAGACTTGAACAACTCTATCAACTAAGTAAACTGACATCTATAAAAGACTCTACTAAACAATAGCAGAATATAATATTTTTCTTAAGTGCACTTGGAACATTCTCCAGGATGGACCATATGCTAGGCCAGAATCTCAATAATTTTAAAAGAACTGATATCATACAAAGTATTTTGTCTGACCACAATAAAATTAAACTAGAAATCAACAACAAAAGGAAATTTGGGAGAATTAGAAGTATGTGAAAATTAAATACAACATACTTCTAAACAAGCAATAGGTCAAAGAAGAAATCACAAGGAAAATCTGAAAATATTTTGAGCTAAATGAAAATGAAAATACAACATACCAGAATTTCTGTGATGCAGCTAAAGCTATGCTTAGAAGGAATTTATAGCTGGTAATGCCTATATTAGGAAAAAAAATAAAGATCACAAATCAATAATTTAAACTTCCACCTTACAAAACTGGAAAAAGAACAAATTAAATCCAAAGTGAGCAGAAGGAAGAAAAGAATAAATGTTGAAGTGCAAAAAATAAAATAAAAAATAGAGAAAATTGGGCCGGCCCGTGGCTCACTCGGGAGAGTGCGGTGCTGATAACACCAAGGCCACGGGTTCGGATCCTATATAGGGATGGCCAGTTGGCTCACTGGCTGAGTGCGGTGCTGACCACACCAAGCCAAGGGTTGAGATCCCCTTACTGGTCATCCTTTTTTTTTTTTTTTTTTTTTTTTTTATAAAGAGAGAGTTTGTAGTTGCTTGTTGAAGCATTTTTAATATGTGCTTTAAAATACTTGTTTGCTTTTAATATGTGTAAGATGGCCATCCCTATATAGGATCCGAACCCGTGGCCTTGGTGTTATCAGCACTGCACTCTCCTAAGTGAGCCACAGGCCGGCCCTGAGTTTTAAGTTTTGATTGGTGTATTTTTAAATTTTAAATTTCTATTTGGTTCTTTTATCTTTTATTTCTTTGTCAAGGCTATTTATTTTTTTCATGTATTTCGAGAGAGTTTGTAGTTGCTTGTTGAAGCATTTTTAATATGTGCTTTAAAATACTTGTTTGCTTTTAATATGTGTAAGATAATTCCAACATCTAGGTCATCTTGGGTGTTGGCATCTGTTAATTTTCTTTTCTTATTCAATTCAAGATTTTCCTGCTTCTTGGTGTGACAATTATCAATTGTATTCTGAGCATTTTGGATATTTTGTTATGAGACTCTGGATCTTATTTAAATCTATTTTAGGGCCGGCCCGTGGCTCACTTGGGAGAGTGTGGTGCTGATAACACCAAGGCCATGGGTTCGGATCCCTATATAGGGATGGCTGGTTAGCTCACTTGGGAGAGCGTGGTGCTGACAACACCAAGTCAAGGGTTAAGATCCCCTTACCAGTAATCTTTAAAAAAAAAAAAATCTGTTTTAATGGGCATCCTCTGATAGTGTACCAGTGGAGAAAAGAGGGTACTGCCTCATTGTTGTCAGGTGGGAGTAGAAGCTCAGTTTCCTCATTTGGCCTCTTGCCACTTGTGCTGGTGGGGGGCACACGCCTCATTACTGCTGAGTGGGTTTGGGAGTGCAGGCTTCCCACTAGGCCTCTGCTGACACACACTGGCTTACATGGTGTGAAGAACCTCATTCCTGCTCCCCACTTGGTCTCCAGTGACATTGCGATGGAGGGGGGTTTGGTACCACCAAGTGTGGCTAAAAGTCCCAGCTTCCCACTTTGTCTTCTCTGATGCCATGCCAGAAATGGGAAGAGGTATCTCAGCTGGGTGAGAGCGCACATCTAAACTGTTACTTCAACTCCCCACTTGGCCTTTGCTGGCAGGTTTGGGAGTGGGGCACAGTTTTTTTTCTGTGGTGTGTGCCTGAAGTAAAGCAGTTGTTGTCTAAAAGTTTTCTGTCCTTCCAGGATGTCCCTTTCTTGGTCCTTTGGCTAGAGACATTTTTTGGGAATTTCTTTTTGTTTTGTCTGTGCCTGTTGGAGTTTCCTGGTTGTTGGCTTTTTTAGCATCCAGTCTTGTATATATAATGCAAAAACAGAACCCAGAGAACCACCACGTTGTTTTTTGGGTCTTGTGATTTCTAGTCAGTATGCCTTCTTCTCTTTATGTATCAGAATCTTTTCTTTTTTTTAAAGAAAATGTAATTTTATTAATATTTTTTACATTCTAGGACGTTGTTGCAGAGCAGTTGGGGGGGAGGGGGAGAGGGAAAAGGGGAAGAAAACAGGACAGAAGAAGGAGAAAGGAGGAGGGGTGGGACTAAGGTCTGTGGCACCCCGTCATTCTCACAGGGGAGATGAGGGGGCCTCCAGCAGTGGCCCGGCCATTGCCGGGCTGGGTGCAGATGTCAGGGGGTGTGACAAAAGCCCTCGCCCCAATACCGTCCCAGCTTGGGAACCCGGGGCACTTCCAGCTGCGGCTTGGTGGTTGTTGCTGGGCTGGCTGCACGCATCGAGGGATGTGGCCAAGGCCCTCATCTCCCACCCTAGGGATTGGTTGCAGGTGTCAGGAGGCATTACTGAGGCCCCTGGCTCTCCCCCCATTACTGGCTTGGTAACCCAGGGGACTTATGGTCCTTCTAGGTGTTATAGGTGTTCTTTGGTGAAATGAGACCTTTACTAGTTAATATGAAACTTTGTCTCTCATTGCAGGTCCTTTGTTTTTTCTTTCATTTCTGTGTTGGATTATTTGCTGTTCCCACCATTGAAACTGTGCTGGAGCTAATTTGTTGTCCTTTGCTTACTTCTAAAGTGGGGGAACTTCCTGTGGGGACCACAGGAAGTACTTGAGCTGTGTGGTTGAGCTAAATTGCTGCTTTGCCGCTGACTCTCTAGGGAAGGCTTTTTGCGCAGCTCAGGTTTTAATGGTTGACTTTATAGGTACTTCAGGCTCTCCAGAGACCCGGTGCACCTGGGTTGTGTAGAAACTCTGATCTGGGCCTGAGTCTTTTCATCAAACTGCTCCCCATGCAGTTCTATATTCCTCACCAGTCTCCTCTGAGTGGCCCTTCACTGATTGGGGGGCAGATCAGCTGTCCTTGCTGTACCCCAGTGCTCCCCCAGTGGGCCCATCTCCCCCACTGCCCATGCTGCAAATACTTCCCATGGGACAGGCAATGTGCTGGTCCCTTGCAATGACTCACCGGCCTCTGAGTGGCTCCTTTTTTCAGGTGTTTTGGCTCCTCGCTCCTATGTGGGTCCATGGGAACCCTATTAGTGGTCCTGCTGTTCTGGGGGCCACCAAGGCCCTCTTCTCCCTTGCCACCTCCGAGCAACTTCATCTGAAGGGCACAGCTGTGGCTTTTGCTGGCTCCTGCTCCATGTGCTCAGCAGCTCCAGCCGGGACGTGGCTGGGGCTCAAAATGGTCAGAGTGGTTTTTTTTCTCTCATTGTGGCTTCTCCTGCCTTTGTGCACTCTGTAGGTTTCTCCCCTCCTCTTCCCCTGTGCTCTAGCAGCCTCAGCTTGGCTATTGTTGTTATTTTATAGTTGTAAATTGGTTGATTTGTGGGGGAGAGTGATGCTGGGGACCATCTATTCTGCCATCTTGACTGGAACCATCCTCAGAATCTTTTCATTTGTTTACATACAGGATTGTAAGCTGTATTTAGGAATCAGAAGTGCATCTACTACTGCATGTTGTCCTGGAACTGGAAGACATTTTGACAAGTCCTTAAAATGTTCAATATAGATTTACCATATGACCCAGCAATTCCATTCTTAGACATCTACCCAAGAAAAATAAAAGCATATGTTCACATGAACGCTTGTACAAAAATTCATAGTGGTATTATTCACAATAGCCATAAAGTGGCAACAATCCAAATATCCATAATTGGTAAGTTAGTGAACAAAATATGGTGTATTCATATAGTAGGATGCTATTCAGCAATGAAAAGGAATGAAATATGAGGGTACTTCAAAGAGTTTGTGGACAAATGGACTTAAAAGATAATAGGAATCCTTCCATGAACTTTTTGAAGACTGCGCATGCTGATACATGCTACGACATGCGTAAACCTCAGAAACATCACGCTAAGTGAAAGAAGCCAAACTTGAAGGGCCACACATTGTCTGATTCCACTTACACGAAATGTCCATGACTGGCAAATCTACAGAGACAGAAAGATTAGTGGTTGCCTAGGGCTGGGGGTTGAAATGGGGCATAAGTGCAAATGAGCAAGAGGTTTCTTTCTGGGGTGATAAACATGTTCTAAAGTTATGGTGATAGTTTCACAATTCTGTAAATATACTAAAATCATGTAGTTGTACACTAAAAGTGGAAAAATTTTATGGTATGTAAATTATGCCTCAGTAAATCTGTGAAAGGAGAGGAGGTGGAAACATTTTGTGCTGTAAAATTTCTTAAGAAAAAAAATTTCTTAAGGAATTTTGCTCTGAAGAGTTGCAGAGAAAAGATGTATAGCAGTAGGGCATGTGAGGTCATGGGAGAAATTTTCACACTTATTGCAGAAAGTTCAAACATGCATATCAGTAGAGATAATGAAATAAAGAACTCCCATGTATCCATCACCCAGATACAATGATTATGATTATTATTTTCTTTTTTGGTGGCTAGATGGTAAGGGGATCCGAACCTTCGACCTTATGTGTTATAACACACAATAGTCATTAACTTAGGACCACTCTGGTTCGATCTCTACTCCCACTCTCCACCTCTCATTATTTTAGAATAAATACTAGGCATCATATCATTTCTGTCATCAATATTTTAGTATCTCTAAAAGATAAGGACTCATTAAAAACATAACCACAGTATTGTTATAGTTTCTGAAAAAATTTACAGTAATTCCTTAATGTTCTCAAATGCAGTACATGTTCAAATTTCCCTAATTGTCTAATAAATATATACACAGTTTGTTTATTTGAATCAGTATCAAAACAGGATCTGATATGTGTCCTAAGTCTCTCTAGTCTCTCTCTCTCTCTTTTTTTTTTTTTTTGGCGATTGACTGGTACAGGGATCCAAACTCTTGACCTTGGTGTTATATCTCTCTTCTTTTAAATAGACTTCATTTTTAAAAACAGTTTTAGATTTACAGAAAAATTAAGAAGATAGTACAGAGCGTTCTCATGTGTTTTGCATTTGGTGTCCCCTATTATTAACATCTTCCATGAGTATGGTATATTTGTTATAACTAATAAATCAATATTGATAATCATAATCCATACTTTAGACAGATTTTCCTAGTTTTTACCTAATGTTTTTTATTTATTCCAGGATCCTATCCAAGATACTATATTACATGTATTTGTCATGTGTCTTTGGGCTCCTCTTGGCAGTGACAGTTTTGCAGACTTTCCTTGTTTTCGATGACCTTGATGGTTTTGAGGAGTACTAGTCAGGTGTTTTGTAGGATGCCCCTCTTTTGAAATTTGTTTGGTGTTTTTATCATGATTGTATTTGGAGCCCAAGTATCTTGTAATCTTTTTTTCCCTCTTGACATTTATTTGCTGAAGAAATGGCTTGTTTCCTATACAATTTTCCACATTCTGAATTTTGTTAATTGCACTCTGTGCCATTTACCATGTTCCTCTGCCTCCCCCATTGTTTTTGGAAACTGGTAGTTAGATTTGATGACCTGATATAATTCAGGATCTATTTTCTGGCAAGCATACATCATAGGGAACGTTGTGTAGTGCTTTTCCATCAGGAGGCAAATAATTCTAGCTGGCAGCCACTGATGAGCGTCACATAGATCCACTGTTTCATTAGGGGTTGTAAGATGGTGAAATTCTAATCCTGTCATTCTGTCTTAGTTTATTTTATTTATACAGAGAAGCTATACCCATCTACTGTTTTGGCATTATTCATTTAGTAAAGGCAGATTAATGCCTTCCTTTTCCCTTTATCTACCAGTGTCCGAATAATGAGTTTGTTCTTTAGCATCCTCCAAAGGTAGCAATGACTTTTTATTTAGTGTGGGGAGGAGGGCACTAGAGGGAGTGCTCTGCGAAGACAGGAAGTGGTGAGCAGAGCAGAATACTGAAAATGAGATTCTGGAGAGGTTGCAGGTGCAGGTAATGACAAGGTCAAGGTATGACTGTGGAGTGAGTGGCTGCAGTAGGGGGAGAACAAGATCACTGGAGGCGAGAAGGTCAAGAGATCAGCTGTGAGAGGCCAGGGCGTTGGGCGGATTGTCTTGGTAGATAGAGAAGCCACCAAGAATGGTAGTAGAAGTAGGACTAAGAAAGACAATGACTGAGGAGGGACTGAACTTTTTAATGAGTGATGAAGGAAGGAGAGTGACTGGAAGGCTGTTAAATGCTGGCAGCAGGAGCGGCTGAGGGTGACGTAGGATTGCTGCATGTACTGCAAAGTAGCCGATGCCCTGATTACCCTTGACCACCAGAGAAAATTGCCATGTATTAATTAGTTAATTAATTAATTTATTCATCCATTTAAGCAGTCAACCAAAATTGACTGTCTACCCTGAGCTAAGCAAAACCCTCCCTGCTGTCATGGAAGTTAGATGTATTCATTACGAAGTTGTCCTTATCAAGGCAGAACATCCTCAGGACACCCTCAGTTAATCAGACACCTCACTCAATCCTTCCGGTTAATTGACTTTTTTTGTATAACAATGAATTTTAATGAACAAAACCTCTGAGACTGAAGTGCTTGTGTAATGAATTTGCAGATAGGAAAATCCTTTGTTTCCACAGAAAGCCCCACCCCACATGGATGCCCAGTGACCTCATCCTAGGAGATTAAGTGAAAGTGCTGTCAGGGTGGTGAGGAGGGGGTGGGGACATAGGAGCACCCGTGGAGTTAAAGGACTTTGGAGTTGGAAAGAATCTTAGTGATGGTCTTGCTTATGGTTTTTAAACTTTCCCTTTTCGTGATATCAAATGTAGAGGACTTTTGTCCATCAAAATCATACCTGGTATTCCAAAATAGTAAACAGATACAGGATCAGTGCTCTGGTTGAGTCTGGCCCCTCCTGAGACCCCCACCCCCAACCCAGAATGCCCCTCAGAGGCTTACATGGGTTAAGGGATTCTGGGGAACACAGCTTGAAACTGTTCACTTTTTGTAATTTCTAATTTCTTCTTTCCCTAAGGCCCAGAGAGAAGTGACATGCCCAGGTGACTGACATAGGCCTGGGACCAATGTCCTGCCCCTCACTCAGATGAGGCTGAAGAGGCCACAAATGAAGGCAATGCAGGGGTGGAGGTCAGGACAGGAACATGCGCCTCAGTTCTCAAGTCTTCACTGAAAAGCTTGGGCTTTTTCACTGTCTTTCTAACTCTGAGGACAAAAATTTTTTTCAAACAAAGTCATAATGAGGAACTTTTGGTGGGTGGTGAAGAGTATACCATCATGGAAAAAAAACGTAACTCAGGGGTCTGACACACTAAATTTAAGTTCCGCCTTCAGCACCAGTAGGCAGCTGTGTGACGTCGGTCGGACAGCTAACCTCTCTGAGCCTCACTCAGTTCCATCGTCTGTAAGGACAAGGTAGTAATATAATGTGAAGGAATTTTGTGATAATTACATGTGATAATGTTTGTATACACCAGTAGGCAGCTGTGTGACGTCGGTCGGACAGCTAACCTCTCTGAGCCTCACTCAGTTCCCTCGTCTGTAAGGACAAGGTAGTAATATAATGTGAAGGAATTTTGTGATAATTACATGTGATAATGTTTGTATACTGTCTGGCTCATAATAAGTAATGAAGAAATGGTAACTGTTGTAAATATTATTGGGATTTCTCCTTTTTATTAGTAGAAGGATGACTATATTCCCTTCGATATTTCCTAAATGACCTCTTTCCAGCTTCAGAGGAGTTCTTTTATGTCCTGGATCCTAGGGTTTGGTGAGTGTTATGGACTAAATGTTTGTGCCCCCTCTAAATTCCTATGTTTAAGTCCTAACCCTCAATGTGACTGTATCTAGAGACAGGGCCTGTGAAGAGCCGATAAAGATTAAATGAGATCATAAGGATAGGGACCTAATCTGGTAAGGCTGGTGCCTTTATTAGAAGAGGAAGTGACAGCAGAGCTCTCTTTCTCTCTACACACGTGGCCTACACATATGCTGGCACACAGCTAGAAGATGGTTATCTGCATGCCAGGAAGAGAGCCCTCACCAGAAACCGAATCGGCATTGCACATTAGTCTTGGACTTCCAGCCTCCAGAACTGTGAAAATATTAATTTCTGTTGTTTAAGCCACCCAGGCTGTGGTATTTTGTTACAGCAGCTCAAGCTGACTTGAGCACTGAACAAAGCTTGTTTTCTTTACAGAATAGATTGCATGGTCTGTTCTCTCCATCTCTCTCTCTCTCTGTCTCTCTTGACTCCCCTGGCCTCTCTCCCCAGATGACCACTGTGGTCAGCAGGAGCTTTGCCTGGGTTTTTGGTTCTTAGGTATTTTGGGGAACTCATCACATGGGGCGACTGCTCTTCGTTTCAGTCTCTGCTCTGGGCTCGTGGAGGGTGTAGGTAGTGGCTCCTGCGGCTTTCGGACAGGGACTCTGAAATTGATCCTGATGGTGCTGATCTCCTTTCATGATGTGGTTGCCCTGGGTAAGCCCACAGTAATTCCTTCTGGAAAGCCTGGCCTGGGAGGCAGGGGTGGGCTGGGATCCAGCTGGGGCTGAGAGTGGCTCCAGTCATAGCCAGAGTACATCCTTCATAAGTCATTGAGCTATGCCTGCCACCTTTCACCTTCACACACCTGGACTTGGACCTAGACCTTGGCAGGAGTAGCTGGGGCTGGTGTGGGTCAGTGAGTGGGTGCTGGACAAGGAGGTACTTGGGGGACTTGGCCAGTGCCATCTACTGTCCTAGCAGACCCTGGGCTGGGGCATTACAGGTTACCTCTTCCCTAGGAAGATTGTCAATTAACCCTGAGAATAGCCTTTTAAATTTTTGCTTGACACATATAATCATGGATTGACAATTCTCCATTTTCAATTTAGAAACTATAAGCAAAAGTTAAAGACATCACAAGTAAGTTATTAATTTTTCCTGACAAGAAAAGCAATCATGTGGGGTCTAGTATGAGGAAGGAAGGAATCTATTAAAATATTTATAAAAAAAGCAAATCTAAAAATTTACAAGTAAAAGAATGATTGACAGGATAAGTAAAATAAGCAAAACAACTGCTTGGCCTTTAGAAAGTGTCCCAAGCCCTAAGCCCTAGAGATCCAAATGGTTTGTGAATCTGCATGTTTTCTCCCTCTCTTGCCAAACTTTACCAAATACTTGCCAAGGACAGAAGACTGTTGGATGTGTTTTCAGTGGCATGCTAGTGTTTTCTCCATATAGGGGGAGGCCCCAAGGCAACTGGAAGCTGGGGCTCAAGGGCCTGGGTGGTCATGGGGGGTGGGAGGGCTGTGGATTAGGATGGGAGGGGTGGGGGAGGTCATAGTGGTGGGTGTGACACTGGATAGGGCAGCAGGTAATTGGCTGGGGCTTCAGGACCTGTCTAGGGACTGCTATCCAGGGGTGGCTGAAGGGGCAGACTCAGTGAGGGGGTCAGAGGACCCCAAGATGTGCAGGTGGTCAGGGGTCAGGCCACAGTGTGTCAAGGGGGCAGCCTGAGGGGGTGAGACTTGCAGCTGACCACCCCACTGGCTGCCCAGGTCTACTCACAGCCCACTCTCCCTGGGCATTTGATAAACACCAGAGGAAGTAAAATCTCCAGCACCTGGACTGTTCTGGGAGTGACTTCCCTGCCAGGGTCCCCAACCTGGCACTGTCCCTGGTCAAGGATTGTCCATCCCTGGCCTGCCTTCCTCATGCAGCTTTTGAGCCTGGCTCAGCTTTGGCTGTTAGGAGATCCTGTCTGCCCTGAAGGATCTCTAGCTCCCAACACCCTGCCTTCCAAGGTTCCCAATCTAGGTGGGAGAGACAGACAGTTATAACATACAAATCCCCAAGCTTTTCCCCCCGCCTCATATCTAGGTCTAAGCAGTGGGGCCCAGACAGGCTGAGGGAGGCTCCGTCCCTCCCAGGTCTTGCCTGGGTCTCTGCTGCGACCTCCCTACTGGTCTCTTTCCCTCCTTCTGAGTCAGTTCTCCAAACTGTAGCCAGAGTGATGGCGTGAGAGTGGAAATGTTCTTTCTCAGGGTATGAAATGTCAGTAAGCACACATGTTTATAGATGAAATGATATGAGATCTGGGACTTCAAAATAATCCAGTGGGAGGGGGAAGTGTTGGCGTAAATATGCTGAAGCTGGAAGTGGGTGAGCGGCATTCATCGAGCTGTTGTTCATTATACCATTATGTTTACTTTTGTCAATGTTTAAAACTTTTTTTTTTTTTTGGCAGCTGGCCAGTATAGGGATTGAACCCTGGACCTTGGCGTTATCAGCACCACGTTCTAACCAACCGAGCTAACTTGCCTATCTCCCAGTTGCTTTTTTATTTTTATTTTTTGGCAGTTGGCTGGTACTGGGATCTGAATCTTTGAACTTGGTGTTGTAACACCACACTCTGACCAACAGAGTTAACCGGCCAGCCCCACGTTTTAAATGTTTCATAACAAAGGTAAAATAAGACAATTCATAAAATGATATAAACTTGGTCATGTCACTCTTCCGCTCAAAAGCTTCAAAAGGTTCTCTACTTTTCTGAGAATAAAAATCGAAGGCCATAAAATGTAGAAAGCCCCCATCTTTGTGCCTAGAGCATACCCGAATTAGTGAAAACAGAATCTCTGTTGGTGGAAACCCCCACCCATCCATTCCCTATCCTTCCCTTCCTGCTTTGTGATCCAGGAGACTGACCTCTGGGAAAGGATCACATAGATCACATAGGGACCCCCTTGCTGGTGGCTTCTCACTGGGAGGCACTAGGGGAGACCGGTGGTGGAAGGAAGGGGGTGGGCTACTTCTCCCAAGCCCCCTCCCTGTCAGTGTCCTGTTTCCTCTTTGACTACAGCTTTGTCCTGGGGCTCCTCCTCCTCTTGCTCCTTCCTATCTGGGTGGGAGGCGGACAGTGGCCCTGCTCAGAGTCCCTTCCTGTTCCTTCATGTGCCCTTACTCAGTCAACAGCCTCTTCATTACACTTTGGACTGAACCTTCCCAGTGGAATTCAGCTTCCCTCTGGGACCCTTCATCTCTCTTTCTCTTTTCACTCTGGTCCTCAGAGGGGGCTGGGCAAGGGCAGAATTTGCTGTGGGGTGGGGAACATTCTCTCCTTACTCAGATCTGTGCTCTTCTCAGCAGAAACCTCAGGGCAGAGTCCTCAGCTTCCTTTCCATCCCGCACCCTCCTGGGATTCCACCTTGGACTGCCCCTCCACCTCTGAACCTCTGGTTCCAGCTCTATCAGTCAGTGTCTCATCATAGAGGAAAATATCCTCTCAGAGAGGTCAGATGCCAGCTGCCATTTTCAGCTTCTTTCCAGTGAATTTGCCCATGGTCAAAGCTGGGAAACTGAGGGCACTACTGCAGCGTCTGTGCCCAGGGCCTCCCTTATGTGTGTCCTACCTTGGGGGTACCCGAGGGGCCTGCAGTTCTTGTCTATGCTGCTGCGTGCTTTTCTCCAGCAGGTGTGATGTGAGCCTCTCCCTTATGTGTGTCCTACCTTGGGGGTACCCGAGGGGCCTGCAGTTCTTGTCTATGCTGCCTCGTGCTTTTCTCCAGCAGGTGTCATGTGAACCAACTAGACTGTGAGGGTCCCCAGGGCAAGAGACTTTTCTTTGTTTCAGATGTATGCAGCTAGCTGTCAATACATGCTCCCTGAACAACTGAATGTAGAGATTGTGTCCTGTAACCTCTCAGAAGGGACCCTGTGGGTTGAAAGGGAAGGGGGCTGGGAGGAGGAGAACAGCTGTTGATTTGGGGGAAATGGCAGAGCCAACGTCTGACCTGGGCCTTTTGCAAAGACAGGGATGTGGACGTGTGTTGAGGGGGATCCATGGAGAGAGGAGATCACTCTCCCTGTTCTTAGGAGAGCTGTGAGGTTGGGGAGCCGTGAGGGTAGACTTATCTGAGGGGAGACTCAGTTTGGGAGAGATGCTGACATTGTCCCCACACTTCCCTCTGTGAGGTGTCAGTTTTTAAATTGTGAAATGAATACGAACAAGAGTTAACACTTTATCAGCACCGCACTCTACCGAGTGAGCCACAGGCCGGCCCAAGAGTTAACACTTTAATAAGTGAATAAATTTGTGCATTAATTGTGTTATCTGCAAGAGAGCTTTGTGAGGTTGGTACTCAGATGACCCCTATTTCTCAGGTGGGAACAGAGGCCCACAGTAGGAAGGAATGTGCCCAGGTCCCACACTGCTAAGTGAGAAGCAGGATGCAAATCAGGTGGCCCCACTCCAGAGCCTGCACTCTGACCACAGTGACCTCCAGCTACCAGCCCCATCAGCCCTTTGATTTTGAAGATTTTTTTTGGAAAAATGAAAGTATAACATATAAAATGAAGTGCACTGATCTCCAGTGTCCAGCGTGATGGATTTTTACCCTTGGGTACACATGTGTAACATCCCCCCCTAGATCAAGATATGGAGTGTTGCCACCACCCCTGGTGTCCCCTCCTGTCCTAACTGCCCCCTCAGCCTGCCCAGGAACTCCTCCTCTGACTTTTTAGTCACCTATTCTTGAACCTCATATATTTGGAATGCTACAGCATGTGGTCTTTTGTGTCTGATTTCCTTCCTTCCCTTCCACATTTCTAAGATTCCTATTCTGCATCCTCCACACCCCTCCCTCTGCGCCTTCCTGCTGGGACGCGCTCTGTCTGCCACGCGCTGGCCACCAGGGGGAGGCATAGGCTGATGGAAGCCTGGTGAGACCAGCTGGGCGGCCTTTCCGTTGGTCCCTGAGTGACTCCCACATCCATGGAGCGCCCTCTTTTCTTCCTCCAGTCTGCACGTGGGCGCCCCCCAGGCAGCTGCTGTTTCATGATCCTGCTTCTCTCTCTGAGACCTGCTGCTTTAGAGAGGATTTCTGGAGCAAGAATCTCCAAAATCTTTTTTTTTAAAGATGACTGGTAAGGGGATCTTAACCCTTGACTTGGTGTTGTCAGCACCACGCTCTCCCAAGTGAGCTAACCGGCCATCCCTATATGGGATCCGAACCCGGGGCCTTGGTGTTATCAGCACCACACTCTCCCGAGTGAGCCACGGGCTGGCCCTTCCAAAGTCTTTTGATTAATCTCTTTCAGTAATATATTTTGCACATGCAGCAAACAAATATGTACAAACATTACACAGATTATGAAAACAAACACCGTTGGCTGGTTATCTCAGTTGGTTAGAGCGAAGCCTTGTGACACCTAGGTCATGGGTTCTGATCCCCATGCCAACCAGCCACACATACACAAAAAAGATAAAACAAATAAACGCAACACATCAAAAGAGGTAAGATTAAAGCTTTTATAATAGAAGTTGTAATATGTTCTCTGCATCCCCTCCTGCCCCTCAAACCCCTAGAGCACCCCAAGGGCTGGTCCCCCAAATCTGGTGGCCTCCTTTAGAGCTCAGCTGAGCTTTGGGACAGACCAGGCTCCTGTCAGGATTTGGCCACATGACCCTGTGGCTCTGGACAGGTTCCTTCACAGTGTTGACTTTCTGTCTCTCAGCTGCAAGATGAGGACAGTAAGAACCATCTCACAGTGTTATACTAAAATGCTCATGGAAACAAAATATGTAATGTTCCACGTAAAATGGCACTGGGTGAATGTGGGCCTGCGTATGTGGCGATGGTCACAAAGAGCAGGGGCCCTGGCCTCAGGCTTAAGCCCACAGCTGTGCCTGTGGAGAGGAGACTGTGACATGAGAGGAATGGGGTGTCTAGCATCCTGGGACAGGGCCTCTCCCACCTCCACTACCCCAGGTGTGGGGAAAATAGAATAGTTTAGTCAGGCTCCCTGACTCAGGTCCAGTTGGGGGTCGTGCAGCACATTTCTTGTAAACAAGTTGTGTGTGGGTGCATGCGCACCAATGTATCTTTTTAGTTTTGTTGCTTGTGTGTGTTCTTCAGTTTGTGAAGCAGAGCTGGCCAGCAGAGAGCTCGCATCGAAAAATAGAGCACGTTAACTTTTCTGGCAGCTGCTCAGTTTTACTTTGGACTTTGCTGGTAGCAGTTGAGTTTTCAGTTTTTCTTTGGATTTTGCTGGCCGCAGTGGAGTTTCTGAGTTTCTCTTTGGACTGCCTGGGTATTAGATATGTGTGTGCTGAATAAAGACTATTCTTTCTGCAACCAAGGCTCCAGGGACCTTTTTTGCCAGTTACCTAGCTCATAGACCTGTGTGTGAAGGGTTTGTGAATGGGTTCGAGGGGTCTGTGAGCTCCAGACCCAGCCCTAGCTCTACATCAGGCCTCTCTCCTCTGATTCTCTCAGGGACAGAGACCAAAGTTCAAGATCTCTAGGCCTTTTCCCAACTTGGTTCCCAAATCCCTTCTATCTGGACTTGCCTGTTTTACCCTTGATGATCGATGGGCCTAACCTACATGGCACTGAGACAGTTAGTAAATTCTTCCCAGGTCACTGATTGGGTCACCCATCTGGACAGTACATGTGCTGGCTCCCTGCAACTCATCCGCTGACATTTTGGTGACTCTGGGAGACATGTGTCCAATCTGGCATCCTATCCCCAGATATGCCAGGGCTGAATGCTAGAAGGACCCTACCCCTTCCTTGTTTTCTTCTCTTCCTCCGTTCCTTCCTCCCCTCCCTTTTTGCTCTTTCCTTTCTTTTTCTAAAGTGTACAGCACCCAGTTTTTCCAGGTGGTCTCTGATCCAAGAACTAACCAGGCTAGTCCCTGCTTAGCTTTTGAGATCAGTCGAGATTGGGCCTTTTCAGGTTGTATGGGTGAAGACTTGCTCTTTTCTTTCTCATGACATCTTTTTGTCTGCTGTTTTCAAATATTTTTGCTTATTTAGTAGTCTGATAAAATTGATCAAATATTCTGTAAGGATGTCTGTGTCCCTCTGGCTTCATTCCTTTACCATTATATGTCTCCGGGGTTGGGTGAGAATGAGGCCTCCTCACCACTCCTGCAATGTCACATTTCGAAGCAGGGTGGAGTGTCCATTCAATTGTAGAACACTTTCATTTCTCTAAAACTAAATCGATTAGCCATCATCCCCAATTATTCTATCCCCTCCAACCCTAAGCAACCATTAATCTCCTTTATTTTCCTACGAATCTCCTTATTTTGGATATTTAATAAAAAAGGTATCATACATTATGGGGTCCTTTGTGACTGGTCTCTTTCACTTAGTATAATGTTTTCAAGGTTCAGGTGAAGTTGTAGCATGTGTCAGTACTTCAGTGCTTTTTATGACTGAATAATGTTTCTTTACATGGATGTCTCACATTTTGTTTATTCATTCATCAGTTCACGGACACTTGGCTAGTTCTACCTTTGGACTATTGTGAATAATGCTACTATGACCATTTGTATTTAAGGTTTTGTGTGGATGCATAGTTTTATTTCTCTTGTCATATACATAGGAGTGGAATTGCTGGATCATATGATAACTCTATCCTGAATCATTCGAGGAACTTTCAGGCTATTTCCAAAGTGGCTGCACCATTGTACAGTTTTCCCAGCCATGTGTGAGGGTTTTAATTTTTCCGTATTTTTACAGCACTGTTTTGTGAGTATAGCCATGGTATGTGTGTGAAGTGATATCTCACTGTGGATTTGATTTGCATTTCTGTGATGTCTACTGATGTCAAACATCTTTTGATGTGCTTATTGGCACCACACTCTCCCGAGTGAGCCATGGGCTGGCCCCTCTTTCTTTCATTTTTCTTTTCACTTTCTCGATAGCATTCTTTGAACCACAAAAGTTTTAATTTTGATGATGTTCAGTTTATCCATGTTTTCTTTCGTTGCTTGTGCTTTTGATGTCACACCTAGAAAACCATTGCCTAATCTAAGATCATGAGGATTTGCATTTACATGTTCTTTTGTGAGTTTTATAGTTTTAGCCCCCCCCCCCCCCCCCCCCGTTTGGTCTTGAGGTGTCTGAGGGAAAAGGCTGATGGGACCCAGAGCCAATGCTGGGAGGAAGGGGGTGCTGTGGGGTGTGAGAGCAGGAGCAGCTGGCAAGCAGGAGTGACCTGGATGGGACCCAGCGGGGAGAGGGCAGGTATGCTCCTGGGATCAGTGAAGGGACCCTCGAGGAAGGGGGTGAGTGGAGAAGCGTCTGGAGGACTGGGTGGGTGTCTTTGGAGGTGGTTTCTGAGATGAGAAAGTCCGGGGCAGAGCTGTGAGGAGCCTGGAAAGGGACTGTGAAGTGTTACACTCTCCCCTGCTGTCTGTTGCTCACCCACCTCCTGATCCCTGGGGTCCTTTGCCCCTGGGTCAGGGGTTGAACTGGCCCAGGAGGGTCCACGGCAGAGGCTGGAGAGCAGCCTCTCTGCTCTGCTGAGTGCCACGAATTCCATGACAACCACCATGAAGGGTCATACAGGAGCTCTATGGGCACCAAGCGAGAGCCCCCCACCCATTTCTCCAAGGGGTGCCCCTCCCTGGGGTGTTCAGGGCCAGTGATCACAGCTTTCATTGTGACTCCTCCCTTCCCTGTGTTCTGGCCACACCCCCATTAGCATCATCTTTCTCATCCACCAATGGGCTGTGTGCATTGAGGCCACGCCCACTTCACTGTTGCCTCATGCCTGAGCTCCCACCAGCTCTGGCTCAGTTGCACATCTGCACTGTCAGCTGAAGGAAGTGGATGATGGTGATGCAGCCCCCCTTTCTGTTCCCCTGCCCTGAGATGTCAGAGGAAACTCGACAGAGGAAATTGGCTGTGGCCAGGAAAAAGGTATGGCATGTTGGGTCGAAGGCCCCAGACCCAGCCCGAAGCCCCTCTGCTGGCAGGACAGGGGCAGGACTCTGTGTACTTCTGAGGTACAGGGGGCTTGCCCCTCTGCGCCTCTTGACTCCCCTCACCAAACTCTTCTCAGCCACCCCTGTCCCCTTAGCAGCCCAGCCCCTGCCCTCGCCAGGCACCCCCTGTCATTACTGCCTGGAGCCCGGCCTTTGACCTGATGAGCCAGTCCCCCACGTGTTTTCACCCTCTTTCCAGCTTCTCTGGTTGTGGCACAAATTTCCCTTTGGAAGGGTACTCAGGACTAGGGGACCCAGGACCAAGAGAGGTTTCTGGCTCCCTCACTCCCTTCACTTAGACATTGACAAACTGAAAAGCCTACACCTCACCAGTGGGCTTCAAATGTAGACAATATCTCAGGGTGGCAATTGGAGAATGGGTTTGGTTTGGTTTTCTCCCAGGTTTCTACTCTTTAGAGACACTTTATAATTTATTTCTGAGTCTGTACCTCACATTAGAATTCCCTAGAGTTCTGGGACCAGAGCACCTTTCAGTCAGTGCTCTCTGGAGGGAAATGTGTTTATTTTCTGTGGAACAAATCCTGGACAACTGAGCCTCACAGCTGGAATCTTGCCCAGATCATTTGAAGCTGGGCTGCCACAGTATTCATAGGGGGCATCTTTCTG
>NW_007730824.1:6895-13667 GCF_000696425.1 Galeopterus variegatus | reverse complement strand
GTTTAACGATATAGGCTGGTAACTTTCAGTGAAACAAGCCAGAGGACCTTCCAGCAAGACAGTTAAGTGGTCCTGTCACCGCAAGCTTGATCTTAGCAAACATTCCTTCTTACAGCAACATCTCAGTGTCTTTACATAACAATCAGGAACTAGTCTGTCTCAGAGCCAGCAACCTGCTGTGCCACAATTCTTTGTCTTACAGCAGAGACTTACAGCGTGAGGAGAATTCCCTGTCCTTGCAAGGTCAATATTTGAAACTGCAAGGCTTTGGAAAACCAGGCCCTGTGAAGTACCTATGCTTTTTAGTAATATTCCACAAACTGAGATCATGGGCTTGGAAATGCCTTGAAAAAGATGTCGAGTGTGATTCAGGGGGAGGAAATGTTACTGCCGAATGGTTACTATAGGTGTCAGTGTAGTGTGCCCCGACTACATCTTCTCCCTACTGAATCCTGACTTCATCTTTCTGTACTTGTAGTCCTACCACGACTTGATAAAAGAGTGAGATGCTCTCCGCCTGCACATGGAGTATAATAGGTAGGAGGGGGAAGGCGGATGGCAGGTCTGGGGGCCTCAGCATGGGTGATGGGGTGGGAGGTGGGAGGGTTACAGGTGAGCACAATGAGGTGGATGCACAGGTTTTGACATGTGCAGAGCCAAGCTCTGGTCCCAGCTGTGCCAGTGACTCACGTGTGGCCTCAGACAATTCATGTCCACTCTCTGGACTGGTACTTGTGACTTTTGGTTCCTGGGGTCCCCTTCCCATGCCATGGTCCTTTGGTTGTGTGTCATAGTCAGTGCATCGATCACCAAAGTGGTTCTTTCTGTTCCTCATTCTTTCCATTCTCCACCACCTCTTGCCACAGGAACAATGATGTGGACCGCAAGTGTCGCCAGTCCCAACTGAAGGGGAAGATTCAGGTCCTTGTGATGGAGAACGTGGCCTTGCAGCTGCCTATGAAAAATCTCGAGACATCCAAGCTCCTGCCACAAGAAGTAAGTGGTTGCAGCACAGCGTTTTGGTTTTATGGGGGTGGGAGTAGAGAGGAAGGTGGCAGCCTGTCCGTTCTGCAGCCACTCCCTCCATGGCTCACGCCCCTGTCTCTGGGCAGGTGCACACTTGGAGGGAGGGGCATGGCCTGAGTCACATCCAGGAGCCAGAGACATGCTTGGCTGATATACGCAGGCGGACAGGTAAGCTGTGGCTGGGGTGGCCTAGGGGCACGTGAGGGAAGAGAACGACGTGTGTGCCAGCAGATGGCAAGTCTGCTCACCTGAGCCTCAGTGTCCCCCATCTGCAAAGAGGGGTGGGGTGCCCATTGTCAGAGACCCACAGTTGTCTTCTGCACAAGAATGTGAAGAACTCTGTTTGAAAGTGGTTTGTATGATTGACCGTCATCTGGCCATAAGGAATGACTAGCCAGGAAGCCATGGTCTGGGGTGAAGAGCCTGAATTAGCAGCTATGGGTTGAGAAGAGGGTTTTGTGAAACTCCAGAGTCCAGAGGCCCTTCTAATCCAATTCTTTTCTCAGCAGATCCTCCATCCCTGAAGCCTCCAGCAGGGCCCAGTGAGGAAGAACGGTGGCTGCAGGTGGAGGCTGAGCAGCTGGAGAGCCTGGTGGGTCAGTTCCAGGCTCAGGTAAAGGACAATGAGGGTCTGAACCACCTGAACCAGGAGCAGGAGAAGCAGCTTCTGGAGCTGGGTTGGGCTCCTGGGCTCTGAGGCAAGTAGCCCAGGCAAGTGCTGGAGGGCATGCAGCCCCTGGGCCTTTGTTTCCCCACCTGTAAAATGGGGTGGTGGAGGCCTCACATGAAATGGTACTTAGGAAGACACCTTGTGAGCCAGTGTCCTGTGCCCCCTTCCCTGTGCCATGGGTCTCCATCTGCATCAGGTGGCCGCCGATTGCTTCTCTCCACCCGACCAATTAGAACAAGGAGGTCACCAGTGCACAGCAGTCGGGGCAGCATGTGAAGATGGAGCTGGCTGAGAAGTTGGACCAGAAAAAACTGAAGTAAGAAAAATAGAGGAAAACACCAAGATGAAGGAGAAAACACCCAAAAGAAGAACAAAATACCCAAAAAAGTACAAAATACCCATAAAAGGAAGAAAACACCCAAAAGAAGAAGAAGAAAACCACCAAGAAAGGAAGAAAACCCTAAGCAGAAGAAAACAGACAAAATAGGAAAACATCCCAAAGAAGAAGAAATTACCAAAGAGGAAGAAAACACACCCAAATGAAGAAAAAAACTACAAAGAAGTAGAAAACACCTAGAACAAGAAGAAAACACCCCAAACAGGAACACCCCAGCAAAAAGAAGAAAACCATAACATAAAGAAGAAAAACCCCCAAAAGAAGACAACCTGAACAAAAAAGAACCCAAGAGAAGGAAGAAAAATCTCCCCCAAACAAGAAAACCCCAGCAAAAGAAGAAACCTCTCCAAAAGAAAACCCTAAAAAAAGAAAAGCCCCATAAAAGAAGAAAAAAAAAAAAAAACCCAAATAGAACAAAATCCCAATGAAAATAAAACTCCAACAGAAAGAAGAACCCCCAAAAGAAAAAGATCCCCCCATGAAAACAGAAAAACATCAAAAAAGCCCCAAAAGAAGAAAAAAACCAGAAAACCCCAAGAAAAAGAAAATCCCAACAAAAAGAAAACCCCAACAAGAAAACACCCAAAAGAATGGGCCGAGCCCGTGGCGCACTCGGGAGAGTGCGGCACTGGGAGCACAGCAGCGCTCCCGCCGCGGGTTCGGATCCTATGTAGGGATGACCGGTGCACTCACTGGCTGAGCACAGTGCGGCCGGTCTCAAAAAAAAAAAAAAAAAAAACCACCCAAAAGAAGAAAACCCAGCAAAAAGAAAACCACAACATAAAGAAGAAACTCCCCCAAAAGAGAAAACCCCAAAAGAAGACAACCTGAACAAAAAGAACCCAAGAGAAAGAAGAAAAATTTCCCCCAAATAAGAAAACCCCAGCAAAAGAAGAAACCTCCCCAAAAGAAAACCCCCCAAAAAGAAAACTCCCATAAAAGAAGAAAAACAAAAACCCAAATAGAACAAAATCCCAATGAAAATAAAACTTTAACAGAAAGAAGACCCCCCAAAAAGAAAAAGATCCCCCCATGAAAACAAGAAAAACACCAAAAAACCCCAAAAGAAGAAAACACCCAGAAAAGAAAGCCCCAAGAAAAAGAAAATCCCAACAAGAAGAAAACCCCAGCAAAAGAAGAAAACCAAAATAAAGAAAACTGAAAACTCCCCAAGAATAAAACTCCCACAATAACAAGAAAACCCTAAGAACCCCCCAAAAGAACCACCCCCCCAAATAGAAACCACCCCAAAAAGAAAAACCTATTGAAGAGAAGAAAACCCAAAAAAGAAGTGAACCAAAACAAAAAAGAAGACAAAAAAAAGGATAAAAAAATACACACACACACAAAAACCCCAGAAATACAACAAAGAAGAAAAATAGTAAAAAACCAGACAGAAAAAACAAACAAGAAAAAGAAAAAAGAAAAAACATAAAAGAAAAACCAAAAATAAAAAAATAGGAAAAAGAAAAAACAACAACAAAAAGAAAGCAGCAGGGTGCCCTTCCCAGTAGTCCAGCCTCCCCTCTGGGGCCTGTAGGGGAAGACCAGTACAATTGGTCCCTTGAGGATGCAAGGCCAGGGGGTCTTTAGTGCCAGGGCAGGCCAAGGAAGCACCTAGGGCAGGCCTATGAGGCCAGGGGTGGCGTTAGTGGCAGGCCAGACCAGGCCAGACCAGGCCAGGGTGACCCTTCGCACCAAGAAAGGCCAAGGGATTCCTGGACAGGCCAGTCAAGGGAGCACTTAGGGCACTTAGGAGTGCCTTTAGTGGCAGGGTGGCCCTTATGGCACTGCCCCAGTAGGGGCAGACCAGTAAAGAGAGGCCACATGGCAGGCCAGGCCAAAGAAGCACCTAGGGCAGGCCTATGAGGCCAGGGGTGGCATTAGTGGCAGGCCAGACCAGGCCGGGGTGACCCTTTGCACCAAGAAAGGCCAAGGGATTCCTGGACAGGCCAGTCAAGGGGGCACTTAGGGCACTTAGGAGTGCCTTTAGTGGCACGGTGGCCCTTATGGCACTGCCCCAGTAGGGGCAGACCAGTAAAGAGGGGCCACATGGCAGGCCAGGCCAGTGGGTTTCTTGGGCAGGACAGGACAGGCCAGCCGTTAGTGGTAGGAGGAACTTGGCAGCATGCCTGGCCAGGGCAGGCCTTAGTGGCAGGTGAGGCCACAGGGGCCCTAGGGGCAGCCCAGGCCATGGGGGCACTTAGCGAAAAGCAAGCAAAGGCAGGACTTGCCAGGGTGGTCCTTGGCTCTGGGCCAGTCTGGGCCAGGTGGGCCCATAGTGCAAGGCCTGGCAGGCTAGGGGTGGCCTAGGGGCAGGCTGGGCAGGGACAGAGGAGGCTTAGGAGCAGGCAAGGCCAGTCTAGAGGGTCCCTAGAGGCAGGCTGGCCCAGTGGGTCCCTAAGGGCAGACCAGCCAGCTGGGCCCCTTAGTGTGAGGCAAGGCCAAGGAAGCACATAGGGCAGGCCTGCCCGGCCGAAGGGTCCCCAGGGGGGCCAGTCTGGGCCAAGGAAGCACTTGGGATAGGTCTAGCAGGTCCTTAGCAGAAGGAGGACCTCAGCGGCAGGGAGGCCCTGAATAGTAGGCCTGGACATGGAGGCCCTTAGCACCAAGTGTGCTTGGCCAGGCGGGCCCTCAGTGCCAGCCCAGGACAGGGCAGCTCTGAGGCAGTGGGGGTCTCGTACAGGCCTGGCCAGGACCACCCTTAGTGGCAGTGGGGCCATTAAAAGGGGGCCTGTCCAGGGCAGCCCTTAGTGGCAGGCCAGGAAACGCCAGAGGTGCCATTAGTGGCAGGGCAGGTGGGGGGCCAGGGACTCTCTTAGAGGCAGAGCAGACCAGGCCAAGGGGGCCCTAGGGGGGCTCTTTCTCTCTTCCTTTCTCTTTCTCTTTCCCTTCCTTCCCTTCCTTTCCTTCCCTTCCTTAGACACAAGGGCCGATGGTGTATTTGATGTTGAGTCCTGATACAAGTTCTGATTTGCCATCTGTTAGGTGGAATGGGGCTTGGCTGGTTTCTGCTAGTGTTGAAAGGAATCATATCATGGCTGGTGGCCATGACGGGAGGATCAATCATGTAAATTCTTCAGTGGTGATGAGGGTTGATAGGGTGTAGGATTTATTTACAAGTAGGACTGATACGAGGATGATGGCTAGGGTGACTTCGTATGAAATTGTTTGGGCTACTGCTCAGAGGGGCCGATTAGAGGGTATTTGGAGCTTGAAGCTCATTCTGATCAGAGGATTGAGTAGACGGCTAAGCTTGAGGTGGCAGGATGAATAGCTCTCCCATGTTTAGGTTGGCTAGGGGGTGGGGTATTGGTAGTGGCACCCACGTGGTGAGTGCTAGAGTGAGGGCTCGTGTGGGTGCAATGATGTAAAGAGAAGTGGCTGATGTTAGGGTTCCGAGTGGTTCTTTGGTGGAAAGTTTAATTGCATCGGCGAAGGGTTGGAGGAGACCGTAGGGGCCAATGATGTTGGGTCCTTTGCCGAGCATTTTCCATCCTACGAGAGTGATGAATGCCATGGTGAGTATGACGGGGGTTATGGGTAGGAGCATGTAATGGTGTGCATGGTGTTAGGAAGAGGAGTTGAACCTCTGACTGTAAAGTCTTAAGCTTTATGTAATTGCCAGGCTCTGCCATCCTAACGAGCCCTGCTCTGGGGCGGGCCGTGTGGTGACGAGCTGAGTTGAGTTTATATCACTCATCGGGGTTGGAGGCACTTTTTGAAGTGGGCCTTGTATCTCTTGTCCTTTCATACTGCGAGAAGTGCAGGAATAGATAGAAACCGACCTGGACTGCTCCGGTCTGAACTCAGATCACATAGGACTTTAGTCCTTAAATAAATGAACCTTTAATAGCAGCTGCAGCATTGGGGTGTCCTGATCCAACATCGAGGTTGTAAACTCCGTTGTCAATAGGAACCCAGAAACAGAATTGCGCTGTCATCCCCAGGGTAACTTGTTCCGTTGATCAAATTGTTTGGGGTCAATGGGTGATTGTGTCGCTTTGACTAGTTGGTCTAGGTCACAGTCATTCAGAGGTTTTATTTTGCTCCGAAGTCACTCCAACCGAACCTTCTAGCTCAGAGAGTTTTGTGGTGTTGCCTGGGTTAGGTTTGTATTGTTTTGCTTGAACCAGTTAATTCAAGCTCCATGGGGTCTTCTCGTCTTAAATTTATGTCCCCGCCTCTCACGGGGAGGTCAGTTTCACTGGCTGGAAGCAGGAGACAGTGAAATCCTCCTGTGGCCTTTCATACAAGTCCCTAATTAAGAGACAGTGAAACCCTCTTGAGGCCTTTCATACAAGTCCCTAATTAAGAAACAAATGATGATGCGACCTTTGCATGGTCAGGATGCCACGGCCATTGAACTGTGTCCCTGGGCAGGCAGCGCCTCTAATACTCGGAATGCTGGAGGTGAGGCTTTTGGTAAGCAGGTGGGGTTTGTTGTCGCCGAGTTCCTTCTGCTTCTTTGCATCTTGTCTTCGCGCAGCCTGTGTCGGGTTAACGACCGAAGGTACAGGTGGCTCTGGTTGGACAATTCTGACTGTGTTATCAGTGGGCGTCCGATCTGATATAGGCTCCTGCGGGGAGAACAGGGCTCTTGTGACTCACATGAACAGCGTCTCTTCTGTGTAGACACAGATGGGTCCAGTTGGGTATTAGGACTTTGGCGTGAATGG
>NW_007730824.1:4915-5805 GCF_000696425.1 Galeopterus variegatus | reverse complement strand
CCCTATGGTCTCCAGGCCAGGGGAGCCCTTACTGGAATTCCAGGCGAGGCCAGAACAGGGGGTTACTTAGAGGCAGGTGTGCCTGGGCCAGGGGGTCCATAGGTGGGTTCTTTAATTCCTGCCTTCCCTGCCTTCCCTCCCTCCCTGTCTTCCTGCCTTCTCTCCCTTCCTGCCTTCCTTTCCTCCTTTCCATCCCTTCCCTGCCTTCTCTGCTTTCCTGTATTCCTGCCTTCCCTGCTTTCCTGCCTTTCTGCCTTCCTGCCTTCCTACCTTCCCTGCCTTCCCTGCCTTGTGCCTTCCTGCCTTCCATGCCTTCCTGCCTTCCCTGCCTTCCCCGCCTTCCTTCCTTCCCTGCCTCCTGCCTTCCTGCCTTCCCTGCCTTCCTCCCTTCCCTGCCTTCCTGCCTTCCTGCCTTCCCTGCCTTCCTTCCTTCCCTGCCTTCCTGCCTTCTCTCCCTTCCTGCCTTCCTTTCCTCCTTTCCATCCCTTCCCTGCCTTCTCTGCCTTCCTATATTCCTGCCTTCCCTGCCTTCCCTGCCTTGTGCCTTCCTGCCTTCCCTGCCTTCCATGCTTTCTTGCCTTCCTGCCTTCCCTGCCTTCCTGCCTTCCTGCCTTCCCTGCCTTCCATGCTTTCTTGCCTTCCTGCCTTCCCTGCCTTCCCTGCCTTGTGCCTTCCTGCCTTCCCTGCCTTCCTCCCTTCCCTGCCTTCCTGCCTTCCCTGCCTTCCTGCCTTCCTGCCTTCCCTGCCTTCCTGCATTCCATGCCTTCCTGCCTTCCCTGCCTTCCATGCTTTCTTGCCTTCCTGCCTTCCCTGCCTTCCATGCTTTCTTGCCTTCCTGCCTTCCCTGCCTTCCATGCTTTCTTGCCTTCCTGCCTTCCCTGCCTTCCTGC
>NW_007730824.1:1816-4043 GCF_000696425.1 Galeopterus variegatus | reverse complement strand
GGCACTTAGTGGCAGGGGAGCCCTTAGCAGCATGGTGGCCCTATGACAGTGGTCCACTAGGGGCAGACTAGTAATGGGAGGCCCTATGGCAGGACAATTAGTGGTTTCTCGGGCAGGAAAAGCCAGGCTGGCCCTTAGTGGTAGGAGGCCCTTGGCAGCATGTCTGCCTAGGGCAGCCCTTAAATGCAGGTGAGGGTACAGGGGCAGACCAGGCCGTGAGTGCCCTTAGTGGAAGGGAAGCCCAGACAGGGGAGCCCATAGTGGCAGATGAGGCCAGGACAGAGGTGGCCCATAGTGCCATACCAGGACAGGCCAGTAGGGCCCTTGGGACAGCTCAGGCCAAGTCAGGTGGTCCTTGGCTTTGAGCCAGGCTGGGCCGGACCAGCAGGGTCCTAGGTCCAGGCCAGGTTAGGGGGGAGTTGGGGTAGGACTACCTGGCCAGGGGAGCCCTAGTGGCAGGCCAGTCTAAGCCAGGGGTGACCTAGGAGCAATCCAGGCCACTCTAGGGGGTCCATAGGGGCAGGCAAGGCCATTGGGGCTGTTAGTACCAGGCCAGACCAGGAAGGCCCCAGGTGCAGGCCAGCCAGGTGACCCCTTAGTGCCAGTCCAGGCCAAGGAAGCACTTGAAGCAGGCCTGGCAGGTGCTTAGCAGAAGGGGGGCCATTAGTGGCAAGGGGGGCCTGAATAGTAGACTTGGCCATGGAGGCCCTTAGCACCAAGTGTGCTTGGCCAGGTGGGCCCTCAGTGCCATCTCAGGACAGAGCAGCTCTGAGGCAGTGGGGGTCTCGTGCAGGCCCGGCCAGGACCACCCTCAGTGGCAGTGGGGCCATTAAAGGGGGGCCTGTCCAGGGCAGCCCTTAGTGGCAGGCCAGGAAACGCCAGAGGTGCTCTTAGTGGTGGGGCAGGTGGGGGGCCAGGGACTCTCTTAGAGGCAGAGCAGACCAGGCCAAGGGGGCCCTAGGGGGGCTCTTTCTTTCTCTTTCTCTTTCCCTTCCTTCCCTTCCCTTCTTTCCTTTCCCTCCCTTCCCTTCCTTAGACAAAAGGGCTGGTGGTGTATTTGATGTTGAGTCCTGATGCAAGTTCTGATTTGCTGTCTGTTAGGTGGAATGGGGCTCGGCTGGTTTCTGCTAGTGTTGAATCATATCATGGCTGGAGGCCATGATGGGAGAATCAATCATATAAATTCTTCAGTGGTGATGAAGGAGGGTTGATAGGGTGTAGGATCTATTTACAAGTAGGACTGATACGAGGATGATTTCTAGGGTGACTTTGTATGAAATTGTTTGGGCTACTGCTTGTTACTTATCAGTGGGCGTCCGATCTGATATAGGCTCCTGCGGGGAGAACAGGGCTCTTGTGACTCACATGAACAGCGTCTCTTCTGTGTAGACACAGATGGGTCCAGTTGGGTATCAGGACTTTGGCGTGAATGGTGTGGAGTAAGTTTTGTGATCGTTGAACTTAACACTTTCTTAGTTGGTGGCTGCTTTTAGGCCAACAGTGGATGGCTGGTGGCCGCTCTCTATAGGGGGCTGTGCCCCGTGTCTACAGAGCTGCGCCCCTTTAGACTAACATTGGAATTTACACTTAGAGTAGGACGTGCTTTAGGTAAATCTAAAGTTGAACCGAAATTCTGTGCTGGACAAGCAGCTGTCTCCAGGCTCGGCTGGCTTTTTGCCTCTGCTTGTAGGTCTCGTCTCTATTTTGTCACACAGATGGGTTTGTCCTTATGACCTCCCTGAGTGGCTCATCTGGTTTTGGGGTTTTTGGCTAAAGTTCTCTTTGTCAAAGTTATTCTAGTTAATCCATTACTAACTTCCTTCCCTTCCTTCCCTCCTTTCCTTCCCTCCCCTCCTTTTTTTCTTCCTTCTCTTTCCTTCCTTCCTTTACTTTATTTCTTTCCTCCCTTCCTCCCTTCCCTGCTCTCCCTTCCTTCCTGCCTCGCCTTTCTTCCTTCCCTCACAGCCTTTTCTTTCTTTTTTCTTTCATTCTTTCTTTCTTCTTTCTCTACTTCCTTCCTTTGTTTTTTCTTTCTCTCTTTTCTTCTTTCTTTCTTTTCTTTCTTCTTTTCTTTCTTTCTTTTCTTTCTTTCTTTTCTTTCTTTCTTTCTTTCTTTTCTTTCTTTCTCTTTTCTTTTCTTTCTTTCTCTTTTCTTTTCTTTCTTTCTCTTTTCTTTTCTTTCTTTTCTTTCTTTCTTTCTTTCTTTCTTTCTTTCTTTCTTTCTTTC
>NW_007730824.1:0-657 GCF_000696425.1 Galeopterus variegatus | reverse complement strand
AGGGGGTTACTTAGAGGCAGGTGTGCCTGGGCCAGGGGGTCCATAGGTGGGTTCTTTAATTGCTGCCTTCCCTGCCTTCCCTCCCTCACTGCCTTCCTGCCTTCTCTCCCTTCCTGCCTTCCTTTCCTCCTTTCCATCCCTTCCCTGCCTTGTGCCTTCCTGCCTTCCCTGCCTTCCCTGCCTTGTGCCTTCCTGCCTTCCCTGCCTTCCTGCCTTCCTGCCTTCCCTGCCTTCCATGTTTTCTTGCCTTCCTGCCTTCCGTGCCTTCCCTGCCTTGTGCCTTCCTGCCTTCCCTGCCTTCCTCCCTTCCTCCCTTCCCTGCCTTCCATGCCTTCCTGCCTTCCCTGCCTTCCTGCCTTCCCTCCCTTCTTTCTGTTCCTGTCTTTTCTTCCTTCCTTCCTTCTTTCCTTTCTTCCTTCTTTCCTTCTCTCCTTCTTTCTTTCTGGGAGCGCTCTCTCTCTCTTTTCTTATTTCCTTCTTTCTTCTAGCCCCCCTATGTCCCTCCTGGCCTGCCCTGCCATTAACAGGCAGGAGGCCCTGGTCTGGACTCCCCTTGGGCCCCCAAGAAAGAAAGAAAGACCCCCCCAAGGCACCCCAGCCTGGCCTGCCTCTAAGAGACGCCCTGGCCTGCCTGTCCTGCCCTACCACTAACGGTGC
>NW_007730823.1:177202-179509 GCF_000696425.1 Galeopterus variegatus | reverse complement strand
CGGGAGCGCCACCGTGCTTCCCAAGCGGCGCACTATCCAGTGCGCCACTGGGCCGGCCCCCCAAAATATTTTTTCTTTATATCCTTATTCTATATAAGCCTTTTTCTATTTTTAAAATTTTCAATTTTTTTTTTACTTTTATAAGTTTTTGTTACAGACTAAGATGAAAACCACACACATTAGCCTAGGCCTACACAGGGTGAGTATCATCAATATTACTGTCTTCCACGTCCACATTTTGTCCCATTGGAAGGTTTTCAGGGCAGTAACATACATGGAGGTGTCATCTCCCATGATAACAATGCCTCCTTCAGGAATACTTCCTGAAGGACAGGCCCGAGGCTGTTTTACAGTTGACTTTTTTTTTTTTTTTAATAAGTAAAAGNTCTTTTCCTAAGCTGTCATTGATAGTAAGTAGAGTCACTCTTAGTTATTTCTTAAGCCTGCCAGTGACACCAAAGAGATCAAGAGAAGACTACATTTTAACATATTTAAGACTTAAGTTTTCTGAATATATTTTAAAACTTCAATATGGCAAAATAAATGTTTTATGAATGAAAAGTTTAACAAATCTGGGGCCAGTCTGTGGCTCACTTGGGAGAGTGTGGTACTGATAATACCAAGGCCACAGGTTCAGATCCCTACATAGGGATGGCTGGTTAGCTCACTTGGGAGAGCGTGGTGCTGAAACACCAAGTCAAGGGTTAAGATCCCCTTACTGGTCATTTAAAAAAAAAAGTTTAACAAATCCTCATACATAAGTCTAACTTCCTCTGATAACATCAATAATGGCAGAAACACTTACCGTCAACTGGTAAGTGTTCCTGCAAATTCTGAAATTCCTTATTTGTGAGTTCTGCTCCCATCTTCTCCAGAATATTGTTCAGCTTTTGAGTATTAACCTCCCTTCCTTAAGAAATATTCCTTAAGAATATATTTCCTTAAGAAATATGAGACAAATTAAAAAATATACATATACATATGTATACACACACATACATACATATACATACACACACACACACAGTCATGTGTTGCTTAATGAAAGGGATATGTTCAGAGAAATGCATCATTAGGTGATTTCATCTTTGTGCAAACATCATAGAGTGTACTTACAAATACCCAGAATGTATATCTTATTACACATCTAGGCTATCTGGTATAGCCTATTGCTCCTAGGTTACAAATCTGTACATGTTACTGTACTAAGAACTACAGGGAATTGTAATACAATGGTAAGTATTTGTGTACCTAAACATTTAAACATAGAAAAGATACAGTAAAAATACAGTATAAAAGATAAAAAATGGTACACCCATGTAGGGCCCTTACCAGGAATGGAACTTGGAGATATGAAGTTTCTCTGGGTCAGTGAGTGAGTGTGAGTGAGTGTGAGTGAACATGAAGGCCTAGGACATTACTGTACACTACTGTTGACTTTATTAACACTGTACACTTAAACTACACCAAATTTACTTTTTAGACTTTCTTTCCTCAATAATAATTTTAGCTTACTGTAACTTTTTTACTTTATAAACTTTTTAATTTTTCTAACTTTTTTACTTTTTGTAATAACACTTAGCTTAAAACACAAACACATTGTACAGCTGTACAAAAATTTTTTTCTTTATATCCTTATTCTATATAAGCCTTTTTCTATTTTTAAAATTTTCAATTTTTTTTTTTAACTTTTATAAGTTTTTGTTACAGACTAAGACAAAAACCACACACATTAGCCTAGGCCTACACAGGGTGAGTATCATCAATATTGCTGTCTTCCACGTCCACATTTTGTCCCATTGGAAGGTTTTCAGGGCAGTAACACACATGGAGGTGTCATCTCCCATGATAACAATGCCTCCTTCAGGAATACTTCCTGAAGGACAGGCCTGAGGCTGTTTTACAGTTAACTTTTTTTTTTTTAATAAGTAAAAGGAGTACACTCTAAAATAATTATTAAAAGTATAGTAAATACGTAAACCAGTAACATAGTTGTTTATTACCATTATGAAGTATTATGTACTGTGCATAATTGTATGTGCTATATACTTTTATACAAATGGCAGCCCAGTAGGTTTGATCACACCATCATCACAAACACATGAATAATGCACTGCACTATGATGTTTGACAGCTAAGATATCACTAGCAATAAGGATTTTTTAGCTCCATTATAACCTTATGGGGTCACGGTCATATATGCAGTCCATCACTAACCAAAGCATCATCATGTGTCAGTGACTGGTGTGTGTGTGTGTATGCATACATAAACATATATACACACACACATATATATGCACATACACA
>NW_007730823.1:174180-176271 GCF_000696425.1 Galeopterus variegatus | reverse complement strand
AACAGCAAAATCAGAAATAGAATCTGATATCATTAACCCTCGTTCAACGGTCAGGATTATATCTCTAATGATCAGTCTAAGCCAAATTTTTAAAATGTGAGCTTGGCAATTGTCTACCATTAAATTTCACCAAGCAGATAAAAAACTCAATTATTTTGGCCAATAGTTACCACCTATACCAGGATCAGTATTTGTTCCCTTCTATCCCATCCCACCTTTCTAGATTTCCACTTTTTTAGTTATTAAATTCATTATTGCAGATTTATAACATTGGTGTTTGTGCATGTCTAGAACACGACCACTGTAAGTCAGTGTAAATATTTATTATTTAGAAAATATATACAAATAGATCATAGAAGTTGTTCAGTGTTATAGTACAGATCCTTTCCATGAAAGAAACTCAGTATCAGTGACACACATTATCTATCAATCCATAAAATATCATTAGCCTTTTATTGCTTATGAAATAATATAAACACTAAAAACCAAAGCCAAAAATTTCAATGCAAAATATAAAAAAGAATAAAATAAAATATATAAAAAAACAGACACTGGTTATCTTTGTCTTTGGTTGTAAAATCACTAGGAGTGATTATTTTTGCCCTCTATATGCTTAACTTGTATTCTCCTAGCTTTGAGTATTATGACTGTATTCTTGTAATCATAAACAAACATTTAATAGGCTTTATTAAAATATTACTACAATGGCTCAAGATTTTAGCTTTATATCTTATTACTCACCTTTAAGAGTCTTCATCATATTCATCAATTTAAGCTGACTTATCTTCTCATCAGCTGTGAGAAAAGACACAAGGTTTTTTTTCATTTTTTTATTGAAACATAATTAATTATACATATTTGGTGGGGTACACAGTTGACTATCGGTATTTGTATACTATATGTGATAATCAAATTAGAATTAGTAGCATATTCATCATTACGAAACATAATTATTCTTTATGTGCATTACCCAATTTCTTCCTAACCTTCCTCCCCCTTCCCCATTCCCACCTCTAGTAACTATATAGTTCTATTCTCTCCTCCTGAAAATACAACCTATTATTGTGGTGGTTGTCTCTTTCTGTTTTTCTTTTTTAGCTCCCACTTCTGAGTGAGAACATGTGGTATTTCTCTTTCCATGCCTGGCTTATTTCACAACATCATTTTCTCTACGCTCATCCATGTTGGTGCAAATGGCAGAATTTCATTATTTTTTATGGTTGAGTAGTATTCCATTGTGTAAATATACCACATTTTCCTTATCCTGCCATATATCAATGGACCTTTAGATTGGTTCCATTCCTTGGCTATTGTAAATAGAGCTGCAATGAACATGGGAGTGCAGGTCTCCCTCTGACATGACGATTTCCATTCCTTTAGGTATATATCCAACAGTGGGATTGCTGGATCCTATGGTAGCTAGCTACATCTGTAGTGTCTGAGAAAGCTCCATACTGTTTTCCATCGTGGCTGCACTAATGTTCAATCCCACCAACAGTGTAGAAGGGTTCCCCCTTCTCTGCATCCTTGCCAGCATTTGTTATTCTGTCTTTTTGATAATAGCCAGTCCAACTGGGGTGAGACGATATCTCAATGTGGTTTTGATTTACTTTTCCTTGATGATTAGTGATGTTGGGCATTTTTTCATGTACCTGTCGGCCATTTGTATGTCTTCAATGTATATTAAGCTCCTTTGCCCATTTTCATTTGTTTGCTTTTGTTTGCTTTATTTTTTTTTGGTGGCTGGCCAGTATGGGGATCTGAATGCATGACCTTGGAGTTATAAGGCTGTGCTCTAACCAACTGGGCTAACCAGCCAGCCCTCCTTTGCCCATTTTAGAATCAGATTATTTATTTTTTTATGTTAAATTGTTTGAGTTCCTTGTATATACAAGGTTTTAAACAGAAGCAATAATGATGATGTCAAACAAAAAGCATTATAAGTTGAAATTATAAAAATCAGTATAAATATCAAATCTTTTAAAATTTATTTATTTATTTATTTATTTTTTTGGGACTGGCAACGGATCGCAACCCTCAGTGTTGCACCCGTACCGGACTGGGACCAGCAACGGGACCGCAACCCTCAGT
>NW_007730823.1:171887-173180 GCF_000696425.1 Galeopterus variegatus | reverse complement strand
GCTGTGCTCTAACCAACTGGGCTAACCAGCCAGCCCTCCTTTGCCCATTTTAGAATCAGATTTTTTTTTACGTTAAATTGTTTGAGTTCCTTGTATATACAAGGTTTTAAACAGAAGCAATAATGATGACGTCAAACAAAAAGCATAAGTTGAAATTATAAAAATCAGTATAAATATCAAATCTTTTAAAATTTTTTAATTGCCAAACAAAAATTATATATATATTTATGGTGTGCAACATGAAGTTTTGACATATGATACATTGTGGAGTGGCTGAATCAAGCTATATAAAATATGCATTGCCTCACATACATTTTTGTGGTGAGCACACTTAAAATCTACTCTCAGCAATTTTCAAGTATACAATACGTTGTTACTAACTACAGTCTCTATGATGTATAGTAGATGTCTTGAAGCTACACCTCCTGTCCAACTGAAATTTTGTATCCTTTAACCAACATTTCCCTATTCCCCTCACTCCTCATCCTCTGGTGACCACCTTTTTGCTCTGTTTCCATCAGTTTGACTATTTTAGATTCCACATATAAGTGAGATCAGATGGTATTTGTGTTTCTGTGCCTGGCTTATATCACTCCACAAAATGTCCTCCAGGTTTACCCATGTTGCCAAAAATAACAAAATTTATTTCTTTTTAAAGGCTGAATAGTATTCCACTGTGCATATATATCACATCACTATCCATTTGTCCATTGATGGACACTTCAATGGATTCCATATTTTGGCTATGCAATGAACTTGAGAGTGCAGATCTCCCTTTAACATACTTGTTCCATTTTCTTTGGATATATACCCGTTAGTGGGATTGCTAGATCATACAGTAATTCTATTTTTAATGTTGTGAGGAATCTCCATAGTGTTTTCCCTAATGTCTGCCTTAATTTACATTCCCATCAACAGTGTGCAAGGGTTCTCTTTTTCTCCATGTCCTTGCCAACACTTATCTTTTTGTCTTTCTAATAGCCATTCTAACAGGTGTGAGGTGATATCTCATTGTGGTTTTAATTTGTATTTCCCGATGATTAGTGATGTTGAATATTTTTCCATATACCTGTTGGCTATTTCTATGTCTTCTTTTGAGAAATAACTATTCAGCTCATTCGCTCATTTTTTAATCGGGTTATTTGTTTTCCTACTATTGAGTAGTTTGAATTCAATATACATGAGGTTACTTCAAAAAGTTCATGGAAAGATTTGTATTATCTTTCAACTGTATTTTCTATAAACTTTTTGAAGTACCCTTATATTTTGGATGAGTATTTTCTATAAACTTTT
>NW_007730823.1:167975-171227 GCF_000696425.1 Galeopterus variegatus | reverse complement strand
CCTTATCAGATGTATTATTTATATATTCTCCCACTCCGTAGGTTGTCTCTTCACTCTCTTGACTGTTTCCTTTGCTGTGCAGCTTTTAAGTTTGATGTGATCCTATTTGTCTATTTTCACTTTTGTTGTACGTGCTTCCAGATTCATATCCAAGAAACTATTATCCAGATCAATGTTGTAGAGCTTGTCCTGTTTTCTTCTAGTAGCTTTATAGTTTCAAATCTTACATTTAAGTTTTTAATCCCTTTTGAATTGATTTGTGTATATATTGTGACATGAGATGAGGTGTTAAGATTGGAATGTCCCCTCCAAAATTCTTACTGAAATTTAATAGCTAATGTAATTTGTAATGGTATTGGGAGGTGAGGCCTTTAAAAGGTGATTAGGTCATTAGGGTTCTGACTTTATGAGTAGATTAATGCCATTATCTTGTGTGCTAGCTTCTGCCTTCCACCTCTCACCAGATGCTAGAGCCATGCTCTTGGACTTCCCAGCTTCCAGAACCATGAGCCAAATAAATAACTTCACTTCATAAACTACTCAGTCTGTCGTATTCTGTTATAGTAACAGAAAATGAACTAAGAAAATTGGTACCAAGATTGGGGTTGTTATAACAAATTCCTGAAAATGTGGAAATGGCTTTGGAACTGGATAATTGGTAAAGCTGGAAAAGCAGGCCAGAAAAAGCTTGTATTGCCATGAATGGAGGAGGATTCTGGCAAAGGATGAGAATGTTGTTAGAAATATGGACAGTAAAGGCCATTCTGATGAGATATTTGATGGACATGAGGAACACATATCATCAAGGCTGCCCCTACCATAACAGGCACAGAGCTCTAGGAGGGCAGAATGGTTTCAGGGTACTGGCTGGGAGTCCTCCATGGGATCACTGTCCATAGCTTCCTCAAGTCTCTGCTCCCCATGTTCTGGTGCAGCACTCTTCAGCCACAGTTCAAGCAGCCCCAAGAGTAGCTTGACTTACCACTCTAGAAAGTACAAACAATAAGCCTTGGTGACATCCATGTGGTGCTAATCTGCCTGCATGACAATGCAAGAATTGTAGGGGCATGGCTTCCTTCATTTAGATTTCAAAAGATGTCTTGGATAGCCTGGGACCCAGTCAGAGAATTGATGCAGGGGTGGAGCCACCACACAGGGAATGCCTAGTGGAGCATGGAAGTGCGGTCACCCCCAAAACTATAGAACTGTAGGGCCACCAGAATGCAACTCCAGCTTGGGAGAGATGCAGGCATGAGAATCTAGCCTGTGAGAACTGCTGCATGGGCTGAGCCCAGCAAAGCCGTACGGGTGGGGCTGCCCAATGCTTTGGGGGCCCAACCCCTGCTGTGTATCCAGGATTCAGGACATAGAGTTATAGGAGATTATCCTGGCATCTTAAGAGTTAATGTGGTTTTCTCTGTTAGATCTCAGATTTACTGGGGACCAATTACCCCTCTTTTCTTGCCTACTTCTCCGTTTTGAAATGGCGATGTCTATCCTATGCTTTTCTCACTACTGTATTTTGGAAGTAGATAACTTGTTTTGATTTCACAGCTGGAGGGAATTTGCCTCTGGATGCATTCTGCTTTAAGTCTCATCATATCTAATTCAGATAAAACTCTGGACTTTGGCCTTTTAACTTGATGCTAGAATGAGTTATGACTTTGGGGGATATTGAGATGGAATAAATGTATTTTGATATAAGGACAAGAATTTGGGGGGGCCAGGAGTGAAATGCTATGATTTGAATGTCCTCTCCAAAATTACGTTGAAATTTAATTGCCAATGTAATGGTATTAGGAGGTGGAGCCTTTACTAGGAGATTAAGTCATAAGGCTTCCTCTCTCATGAATGGATTAATGCCACTATCACAGGACTGGGTTAGTTATGCAGGAGTGTGTTCCGGACAAAAGATGAGATTGGCCTGATTTCCTCTTGTCTCATGTGCTCGCTTACACTTTCCACCATGGCATGACCCTCACCAGATGCCAGTGCCATGCTCTTGGATTTCTTGGCCTCCAGAATCACAAGCCAGATATACTTCTCTTTATAAACTACCCAGTCTGTGGTATTCTGTAATAACAGCAGAAAATGGACTAAGATGGGGTCGAATTTCATTCTTCTCCATGTGGATATCCAGTTTTCCCAGCACCATTTATTAGAGAGACTGTCTTTCCCCTATTGTGTGTTCTTTGCATCTTTGTCAAAAATCAATTGACCATAAATGCATAGATTTATTTCTGGACTCTCGGTTCTGTTTCATTGGTCTCTGTGTCTGTCTTTATGTCAGTACCATGCACTTTTGATTACTATATCTTTGTAGCAGATTTTGAAATTAGGCCTTTGATGCCTTAAGTTTTGTTCTTTTTATTCAAGATTGCTCTGGTTATTCAGAGTCATGTAGTTTCATACAAATTTTAGGATTTTTTTTCTATTTCTGTAAAAAAGTCATTGGAATTTGGATAGAATTGTATCGAATCTACAGATTGCTTTGGGTAGTATAAACATTTTAACAATGTTAATTGTTTCCAATCCATGAACACAAGATATTCATGAATGGGATTTCTTCCATTTCATCAATATTTTATAGTCTTCAGTGTAGAGATCTTTCACCTCCTTGGTTACACTCATTCCTAAGTATCATATGTGGGTTTTTGTTTGTTTGTTTGTTTGTTTGTTTGTAACTATTGCAAATAAGATTATTTTTTATTTTTTTATTTCATGTTTAGATAGAAAATGATTTTCTCAACATATAAAGGAAAAGATCACAAACTGAATTTAAAGTCAATTGACAAGGAACAAATTTAACAAACAAAGATTAACATCCTTAATGCATAAAGAACTCTTAAAATGAATTAGAAAAATCTTAACAGAAATTTGGTGAAGGACATGAGAAGACAAGTCACACGCTCAAACACAAGTGGCTAATAAATACATTCTAAGATGTTCATAGAAATGGAAGTTAAAACAGAAAAATGACATTTTTTATTTCCCAAACAAAAAATAAGATACTGTATAATGAGAGAAACAATGTCAAAATCTTCTAGTATAAGTATAAATTGGTAAACTTTTTTTTTTTTTTTACTTTTTTTTGTCTTTTTTTTTCGTGACCGGCAACGGATCGCAACCCTCAGTGTTGCACCCAGACCGGACCGGGACCGGCAACAGGATCGCAACCCTCGGTGTTGCGCCTGCACCTCGCTCAGCCAGTGAGCGGCCGGTCTGTATGTGGGATCCGAACCCTCGGTGGGA